>NC_088312.1:6969696-7272727 GCF_910592395.1 Lineus longissimus | reverse complement strand
TCTTCACCGTTGAACTGATGCTAGTGTCCTTGGGAGTGGAGACCAAGACTGCATGGGGTGGAGATGGGACGGGCGGGCATTTACCAAGAGGTTCTGAGAGAGAGAGATGTAAGAACGATTATAAATACGTACAATAAAGAAATCAATGGTTTTACATCCCTAAGGTTGTCTTATCTTTGGCCTAACATGCTACATGTATGTTACAATGATCGGTGAATTCAAATGATAAGGACCACATTTAGACCAAACTGGATGTCCGAGGAAGTCTTGCAGGACTGCGAGTTGTAAGTCACAACCTGAGACGCCGTGAAAATGTTTCCAAACGGTCCTTCCGTGTAGCTTACATTTTCGCATTTGGACCAAACTAGACGTCTCGGGAAGTCTTGCAGGACCGCGAATTTTAAGTCACAACCTGAGACGTCGGGGCAATGTCCCAAATGGTCCTTCAGTGCAACTTTCATTTTCGCTTCATTTGTTGAGGATGTCCTCAAATTAAGATTGTATCTACTGTTCTCTAGCCACTTACTTTCCACTAAATCATCACCTCCACCATCCTCCAGACTCCCAAAATCATCGTCTCCCAAATCCTGGAGGAGACATCCAGATATCTACGGGCGAAAATATAGACTGAATCGGCTATTGAAAGTCAGGGAAGTTGAGATTTGAAAATTACCAATGTCCGCCTTTCTGGTGGCAGATTGTTCCTGGGGAAGACCACCACGGACGTCGGTCAGGACGAAATGTCTTCACTCCTTACATCATCGACTCACTTAAGGCCATCAGAATCAAGGAAGAATATTTCGGTAGACAAGTCCAAAGAGACAGTGACAGGCGCCACTTTTCTTAAATTGCAAATAATTTTTATCGGCAGTCGATCTAAATCAACTACAGAATGATAATTCGTGAAGTGGTGTAGTGGTGTAGTTTGTAAAAACCTACGCTGCTTGTCACTCTGACAAAATTGTCGCTCTTCTCTTACGCGCTCTCCACTGACACGTTTGGATTGCAGATCAAGGTAAAGCCAAAGACTATCAGGGAGAATTGTCCTTGTATCGATATTGAAGGGATGAAAAGATGAAGACAAGCTTACCTGAATGAGGATCAAGATAAATACACCCAGTCGACTGTACTTCACCATGACTGGACTTCGTCACAATGGTGGCCAAGATGAGGACACTCCGTCTCTAAATACTTTTGACATGAAAATAAATGTTGTTATGTCAACAAACCTTAATTGAGAAAATATCAATGGTTGTGCCAGTCCTCTAAAGTTTATGTTCTTATTTGTTTTCCATTATACTATAAGATATGAAGTGTGCTTTCGTATCGTCTTTCTACCTCAGCAACAGCTTTCGGAGCCAAAAGGCATTGAACTCTAATGTGCTCTAATGACTGTTCATATTTAGCGTTTGACGACAGTATCATATTCTAAAGTCGGTGGATGCCACGAATCGACCAATTGCCTTCCCGTTGATTCTTGTCAATTTGATCCTCCAGTAAAGACCAGGCTTCAAACAAGGCGCAGACTGTCCATACTGCAGGAATTGGCCATGTTTGAGAACTGCTAAAGTTTAGACGGAGCCCAATGGTGTCCAGAGTGGAGACAACATTGAACGTTGATGTGTGTAATGTTGTCCAGTATGTCTAGATAGAGGTGACAATGGGAAGGACGTAGCAGAACATATAGATATATATTTGCATGTGCCACCTTATGCAAAGCGAGCGTATGTCATCAAAAGAGAAAGGTCCGTAAATAGAGATATCCTACAGTGTGTAATGTCTAGGATGCTGAGACCGGTGTGGCAGGGATAGTAGTCCTAGGGCTGATAGTCCGTGTAACAATAGCCCGCATTGCTAAATGTTTTGGTTAGGGTTAGCGGTACAATAGATCATGCTGCTTAATTGGTCAAATACAATGCTTCCGGACTATGACTCCAGGGGGACTATATCCGCTGTCACACCGGGTGCAAGCTGCAGGTCCGATTGGGTCTGATTGTGACTGTCTCGTCGCTCTCACCGTGTCAGCGACACGGTCAAACCCGTTAGGTCCGATTTGGTCTGGTTGTGACTGCTTACACAACAACCTCACTGAGGTCTGCCGTCAAGGATGTTGGGATATCACCTTACGAAGTTTGTTGTCCAGTGCTAAGATCCGAGCTGTGGTGAGCTGAGCTGTTCGATGCATTGGCACTGAGTTGACATAGCCTTCCTGGAGTGGGTTGTCCAGTGGTGTTGAGACACGCTGTGGTGTGCTGTCACTTTGCCATCAAGTTGAAAGAACCTTCCTGGAATGAGTGTGTCGAGACCAGAGTTGTGGCAACCTTACTGGATTGTGCTGTCCAGTCTATTGGGACACCACATTCTGGAGAGTGTGGAGCAGGAGTTGGGCCGACCTTACTGGCTTGTGCTGTCCAGTCTATTGGGACACCACCTTCTGGAGAGCGAGTTGGGCCAACCTTACTGGGTTGTGCTGTCCAGTCATTTGGGACACCACCTTCTGGAGAGTGTGGAGCAGGAGTTGGGCCGACCTTACTGGCTTGTGCTGTCCAGTCTATTGGGACACCACCTTCTGGAGAGTGTGGAGCAGGAGTTGGGCCGACCTTACTGGGTTGTGCTGTCCAGTCTATTGGGACACCACCTTCTGGAGAGTGAGTTGGGCCGACCTTACTGGGTTGTGCTGTCCAGTCATTTGGGACACCACCTTCTGGAGAGTGTGGAGCAGGAGTTGGGGCAACCTTAGGTGTTCTGCCCTGTCTGTTGGGTCACTATCTTCAGGAGTGTCAAGACCTAAATTATGACAACCTTAGCGGGGTGTGCTGTCCTGTCTATTGGGACACCACCTTCTTGAGTGTAGACCAGTGTGGAGACCAGCGTTGTGGCAGCCTTACTGGGGTGTGCTGCAAAGTGCATTGGCACAACCTTCCGGAGTGGATCGTCCATAATGTTGAGACGGGGGTTGAAACCATCTTACTGGGATGTACCGTCTAGCATGTGAGCACCAAGCTGACACAACCTTTCGGAGTGAGTTTTCGAGTATGTTGAGATGAGAAACAACCGTACTGGGGCATTTTGATACCAAAGGAACTCTTTTTTATATGCCATGAGCATTGAACTAGCTCAATATTTATTCAACATAGAGAAAACAGAGCACTGAGTCATAATAACAAATACTGAACATGAATGATGTCACCAAACACAAACACCTAGTTCGACTAAAAGCACAATATGATCGATAAATAATCTACAGTACACTCAGCAGCAGAGTGGATCTTCATTATTCCAAAATTCAGCCCATCTTTGGCAGCCTCCTAGCACAAAATGTTTCTCTGTGCTAAAGTTCAAGATGATCATCATATACATTATTAGTTTGAAGAGGCCACCTTCATTAACCAAATGGATTGCATTCTCACATACATCTATAATGTAAACTACATGACAGTATTTGGTCAATGATATGATTGAAATCATGATGGTACATTTTCTGACCTGTCTTAAGACAAGCTGCACTAGAGAAACCAACCAATTGTTACCTACAACTTCAATGTCATCTTTTGGACTTTGAACGACTTGATTGCAATGCTAAGATACCACAAACTGACCGAGTGTACTCCTTTGCCCTGTGCCCCAGATTGGGCACAGGGCATATCATGTAGAGTTATTTCATCTCCTAGCTATCAGTGACAAATATTTCGTTAGCAAGTCTTTGCACCTGGCAAAGTATCTCGCACCGATGAGGAACGAATATTACCATTTGCTAGGAAAAGTTTGATGGTTTATACTGTCAGGAACTGACAGTTACATTTCAAGTTGTACTCAAACCAACGACACTGCACCCAATGCCACATGTACAGAACAACACAATCTATTACAATCCCAAAATGGAAAAAAAAATTAATTCAGAATACATCCAATCCTGGCCAAGTCACATAGAAAACATACAAAAAATATGGAAAATATGTACTGGATATCATTACCCGACAACACGATTCTTACAACAACCTCAACCCTTGCAGTGCCGTCAGCATGAGATTTATTTCCGAGGAATATAAATTTGTGAAGCACTCTTAACGTAAGAAGTTTATCCACTGGTAAATTTTTCAAAACTAGTTTCAGCTAAGGTTAAATCTCCTCACTGCTCAGGTATTCAAGTACTTTCAGCGAAATTTAAGCGTAGCATGATCTTCTGGCAAGGGCAAATTTTATGTCACCAACAACTAGGAAATCACAACGCTCAAAAACCTTTCTGAAATGTACTGATATGGCAGCTTTTCACTTCTCTTAGATCAATTACATGTAACTCCATGAGGACCAAAAGTGCAGGACAATCCAAAATGATTTTCTGCCTCCAAATGAACAGTAAATGTTGGTCTCCCGTACATCAGATGTACCCACCCTTTTTTTCGAAGGAGACCAGGCCCTCCTAGCCCTCTTGAGTTACATCTTTAAGTGCTTTTAGCACCGTAAGATGCGTGGAATCATCCGGATTCTTCTTTACAATAATCAGATACAGCTGTGTGCAATGGTCATCCTTACATCATCAGCCCAACCAGTGGGATGACGACAGGAACTCTCTGCTACCTGGTCGTTCCTAAATCCGATAATCAATGGCATTCGCCAAGGAACCGAATTGACAAAATAAATCATTTTCATATCTTTCAGAAAACAAAATATCAAACAAACTCCCTCCCGCATTGTCTGAAAACCTACCAGTTACAAACATTATACGACAGTCGTCCGAGACAAAAACCAGACAACTGACCTTTGAAACAGAACTCTGTACCGATTCAAATCAAAATAGTATGCAATCCACAGGCAAAAAGATTACATTTGAGTGTTTTTCTGTCTATTTTTCCAAGATGGATATTGGACAGATATTTTGTCCATTTAACATTTTAAAATGAACGTTTAAGTAGAATGATTTCAATACTGATGGTGCATCTCCCACGTGACTCATCTACCTATCTCCGTCAGTCCCAGGAGAAACCACTGCACATAACTGTATAACACATACATGTAGCAGCTTCTTTACAACTTAGGTACTCTTAACTACACAACATATGCACTATCATCAACATGTGAACGACCGGGCCAACGTCCGCAACCCGAGAGACTGAGACTGGTATCCCAGGATTCGTGAGACAATGTGGGGTACCCCCTTGATATGGAGACCTGGGGAAGCCAAGCCTGTCTCTCGAGTTGAGGACTTGGTTCATAATTGAAATGAGATCCTAAACTCCTCTGAATCAATCAATGTCTTCTATCTCCTGTAATTGTAAATTTTAGAAAGGAAGATAATGATACATCATGAAGTGAGTGTCACAGTCTATTTTTACAAGTAAGTATAACTAGCAAGTCATACACACCATGTGGAATCAGCAAGTCCTCTGGGAGGATCCCCACCTCTCCGAGTCAAGTCCAACCACCTCTGAGGAAATCAAGCCTCAGACTGAATTCAATCTCTAAACAGGGCCCTGGGTACATCCAACTGTGGTGGCACTCGGAGAGGTGGGAAACCCTCGGTGAGGTGATTGTCAATACAATTCTACAGGGTGTTACGGTAATTTGGTCAATCACCCCGATACATAAAGGCTTGAAATGCCAGGCTTGACAATCACCAGTTTCAACCGCGTGCTTTGTCTTGTGGTAATATAACTGAAAATGAAAAGATTAAAACATAAAGACCACAAACAACACAACTTAATATTCAGCAGAAGTGGTAACTTCACCTCATTTAAAAAAACAACTGTGCATTCGGTGAGATTCACAAACTAATTCAAAGTGGTCAATAATCAGCAGAAGTGTAATGAAAAGTAATGCAGGGCTCGAGCAATGTTTATGGAGGAAGCAATGTAATCTATGGGACACAAATGCTAATCGTAACTTTCGAAGTTCAAGTTTTAATGGTATCAGGACATGACTGTTCTTGACCAACTTGTTGTAGGAGATCATTATCGAAAATGCAAGGCAAAGATCAAATCACCTTGCCATATTGGCACAGAAGCAGTGTGAAAACAAGCTGAAGTTGTCGGCTGTCACCAATACTCCAAACAGATATCTAAGAAACAAATTTCGGTTTTCAAGGATAGAGGTTGGTATTTTCAGATTCTCTTTGAGCAAAAATAACAAACAGAAAAATTCAGCGTTACACAATTCATACCATCTTGGAGGTAAATGAACAAGAACTATATGTAGCAACAAGCAGAGATACTGGACTTACACTGAAGCCCAACATAACATTGCACAAAAGATGGTTCTCTTATTGTCTTCTTTCTTTTACAACTGATTCAGAGGAGTTCTGGACTCAACCATCGACAATTCTATCAAATATCCTCACCGGAGTGATGCTGCTGTTCAATGACTGTACGGTTGTATTCACGCAGAAATAGCAATAGACTTTTCAAGGATGCGAATATTGATTCTAATAACTTGTTTCAGGTATTGATACTGATCTTGAGGTGTTGGTTATCCAACGGAACCTTGCAAGATTGGAGCTGTAATGTTGGTTGACACTTAAGGAGCTTTGCCACAGGGTGTTCCAAAAAGTGTCAATATTTCCTCGGTGTGGATTATGCAGCCAAATTTGAACACCGCACTGCAAGATGACCAAGCAACAGACACCAGTATCAACCAGGCGAGGATATTTCAACAAGACCATCAATTCAATTTCCCTTTGGAGTGTAATCCGAAGCGTTTGGATTCAGATTCGACTTGGCAATGACATCATCAGGAGTGGGCGAATATTTCGACGTGTAGAGCGGGCTCGATTCGGTCATCGTGTTGTTATAGCTCGATGTCGTCGTCGGCATCAGGGCCATCACCTCGGCGATCTTTGATTTCAGCTCAGCTATCTGACGATCCTTCTGATTATGGAGTTCTGCAAAAAGAGAGGTTGTTATCAAAACTCAGAAAGAAATGAAGCGACTTTTGCCATGTGTCAGCATGGAATTCAGTTCTAGTGGGTCCGTTGAGTGTCAACGGGGACATTACTAGCTTTATAACAATACTGGACACTAGAGTCGCCCTCTATATCACATGAGTGTACCGGGACTGACTGGGAGTCGAGCTTGACGATCCTATGATTGCTAAAAATGTCTACCCACCTGATTGAATTTCTATCTGTCTTTTAGCCTCACCCAAAGCAGAGAATAAGTCTAATTTGAGTCGTGTCTCTGCGCTCAGACTTGTCTCAAGGTGTGCGTTTTTATCCTGCATAGCCGCGAGCGCCGACATGAGGACATCAGTTTCATTCTGAGCATCTTTATACTGGCGTAGAGACTGAAATAGACGGAGGATAGAATGATAAGATACAGTATCCTGAGAACTATGTACAGGCAGAGAAATTTAAATATATACAGAAAGACAGGGAGTCATTTTAGAGGGGCAAGGTGCAGCAACCTTTTTTTTATTTTTGTCGAGAAAAAACACTCAAATCGCCGTACCTGAGCTTCTCTTTCTTTCTGACAGAGCTGTTCTTCTCGCACCATCAAGTCACGGCGAAGCAGCTTCAAGTCGTTTTCTAAATCCCGACGGCGTGACTTACACATGTCAGAACATTCAACCCTGAAATGTGGAGGATGAGTTTCATAAGAGACGGGAAGTCTAAATGTACATTGTACCAGTTTCAAAGTAAAAAGGCAATTTTGTAATTTTTACTCAGTTTTTTCCGGAAGAATAGGATGTACGTTGTACCCAATAGGTACTCATAGACCACTACTACATGTTTATCAAAAGTGATTGCATGTTGGGTATTGCCGCAATTGCAGAAATGAGATTTCAACCAGAGAGATAAGATGTTAGCGTATACAAAAATAAAATAGTCGTAAGTAGTTACGGAGCAAATGGGAAATTTGGGGAAAAAACAAGTTGATGACTGCAGTCAATGGAGGAGAAGTGCAAGGGCTTACCTAGCGGCAGTAGCCATAGCGACCGCTCTAGCAGCAGCGGCCTCCTCAGCCTTCTTCGCTTTACGTTCCGTGAGTAACTGATGCTCGGTGGCCGCCTTACATTTACGCTCCTCTAATAACTTTTTCTCTAATGATGCAAGGATCTGCTTGTCCTGTTGACGACTGGTTACAAGATTGTGTAATCTGAAAGAGGAAGTTTTTTGGTTTTAGTCCAATAGCATTCTACGATATTGGTTAACATCTGACTTCACATTCTAACCCCAGTCTGTCCTAAAACATTTCAGTAGACCTCAGATGATCTGCTCAACCAAAAAACCCTCATAACGCCTTGGAGGCCTCTGGAGAAAAACATCTCCAAGTGCAGAGTCAACCCTGCAGAAGCAGAAGAATATCTACACTTACTTTGTCTGTAAGCTTTCATTATCCTGCTGTAGTTGATACAACTCACTCTTCAGAGATTTATCACCGGTGATGAAGTTGTTGACTTGTGAACGAAGCTCTTGCTCCAAGTTACGACTTGACTGTAACTCCATTTTTATACGCTTCAGCTCAGACTCAATCCTAAAATAGGAAAAAAGATAACTGTACAGCTGGAAAACATACAGCACTTTACAATGAACTTTAACGCAGCAAGAACAAAGTGGCTCAGAAACGATTTTTTGAACCCAATCCCTCCCTCTGTCAGTAATCCAGGACACTGTCCACTCACCATCACATCCACCCATGATACTCACCTACATATATAGTCCTCCTTGTTACATGAATTGGATATGTTATTGGCAGTGGTGGTAGTAGCAGACGGCGTATCCTTCACATTGTTACTTTTAGACTTCTTGGAAGAGGACGAATCTCGATCCTTCGAACTCACAAATTTTGTACTTTTGTTCACCGTTTTATCTTTGTAGGCTTTCACGTGATCGTTCTCATCATTTTCAATGAAATCATTTACATTGTGTTTGGGTAGCGTCTGCTCAATATATTCATAATCCTCTATCTGACTATTGTTATTGTGTTTCTTCCAGTCCTTTTCAGGCTCTGTTTTTTGGGTTGAGACACCATTGCTTGTCGGCGATGATTTTTTTCCCGCTATACTACCATTTGAGATTACCTCCTCTTGGCTTGAAGTTTTGGAAGTTAACGCTAAAATTTCAAGGCAAGGATGAGAATTCAAAAACGGGATTCATGTATTACAAGTAGACTACATGTACATCCTTCCAGCCAGATTCACTAACATTGTATAAGATACGGCAGCTCGATAACCGGCTTAACCCACAGAAGAATGATCCAGCGAGTATAATGCAGGTAGTAGAGACTTAAAACTCATCTTTGCGGGGCGTGGGGCCAAGGGTTAACTGATTGCAAGGTTCACTATTGTGGAATCATAGCAATGAAAGATGAGAAAAGTGGACAATTTGAGGTCATCCTGTACATGTTCTTCTCTCTCAGGGTACCAAACTTGCCAAATGCTAGAAATATAATACAATTGTTTATACAAACCTTTAGCTTTTTCAGCATTTGCTGCATTTTGCTGTTCAGGTGGCAATGCTTGCTGTAGTAACTGAACATAAAACTCATTATCTTTCTGAACATCTTTCTGTTTTCTCTGTAAAGAGTAAAAGAGAAAAACAGCATTACACAATGCGAAAACTGTCAATTTTAAAACTATTCGAATGAGACACTGTACCCCCCCCCCCCCAGCTGTACCAGAGACTTTGATTTCCTATATTGGAGGTAAGTTGGGTTTCAAGGGCAGTAAAAATTAATAGACCTCTGGTTTCAAGGGCAATAAAAATCAATAACACTACACAATATTGACTGTCCACCCAATTCTACAAAGCACGGATTGATTACATTTAGATTCTGGGTCAACTGATATGCAATACTGAACAACATGTGAAGCAAACATGATTAGGAGGAAATGATAAATACATCTGTTCCTCTATGTGCCATTCCCAGCATGCCAACTTTTTAATGACAATTAAAGGCCATGTACAGCAAATGAAGAATATTCATGTGATGATACCCGGTGGACTGATAAATGTAGCTGTTAAGAATGGTTGCACAGTCAATACTTACCACTCTCATTTTATAAGAAACGTAACTTTTGAACCCAAATCCTAGCGTCACCATTGGGTATCCAATACTGGAAAGAGAAAAGACTATTGTTACAAATAGAATGTATTTCAAACATTTTGTCAAGACAGAAAAGACACACTCATAGGAATGTGTATTCGATATTGAAGTTATGTACCTTAAGAAAACATCTTTGTTTCAGCTAACGAGCATGACTTCAAACACAAAATGTGCATCATAAGGATCTACAACGTTACTCTCATCTTCCGTGACAGCTTTGACTCAAAACAGCCAGAGGTTTTTGAAATATTGGCAGGTGTAGCCTGAACTTAACCATTGCGATCCCTCTCTAATCCAACTTACCAATGTGCAGCAAAAGGTCGACAGAGATCTAAATGAAGTGGCAGACTTTTGAGTTCGCGCAGCCGGACAGACGCTTCAACCCAGACGAACAGTAACCAGAGGGAAACTGTGGGAAGACAGATACCCCGGTCTGAAAAAGAAGCAGTAGTCATCACATGAAATCTTAAAGCTCAGGCCTCAAATATGAAAGTTATCAGAGAACTCACTGGCTCTCAACAGCAGCAGCTCACATGCTCAGGATTAAGTTAGGCACACTTTTTTTCAGGTTTTGAGCTCATCTGTTCCACTGAAAGGTTTCAGCTAAGACTAGGGAAGAAATGTGAAGTGCTTTGAGAATGTAGTACAAAATAAAGCGCCATATAAGAAATTGTTTTTGTAGTTGTAAAGAGTGGCAGGAATGATGGTCTAGTATAGTCTAGTACATGAAGCTTCTTGAGCAATTGAGTAATGACAGCCGCATGCTGATGCAACCATTGACAACCAACCACACACATTTGACAACGCGTTGATTGACACATTTTTTAATTTCTTTTGGCAGCAGGTGCTCTTCTAATTATCATGCTTATAATCAAATACATGTAAGGCCCTTAAAGAAATCCTTGCATGACAGGTCCCTGGGGAAAATTGTTTGACTTGTGATATTATTATACATAAATGATGTCGCAATTTTGCAGGGAATTTGTTCAGGTCATTATCAGTGCCAACAATACCGACGATTGATGTGATAAACTAACTATCTGTGATGGCACATTATGGACCAGGAAGACCCACATATAACCGATACCAGCACAAATACCACTGGTACTGATGACGGTGTTTTGTCTGTGACAATTTGGGTGACAAATGCACAACTAGCGAAGATATGGCATTTGTAAAACAAAAAAATTTTCAGCAGCAAACACTAGCCATGTTTAATAATAATGCAGCCTGCTTATGTACAAAGGCGGAGAGACAGTATGACACCCAGTTGTCAATCATGTATATACCGTAATGCATACAGCATGTACAGATGTACAGTGTTTGTTTTCCATGTTTTTCATCAAAACGTGCACAGATGTTGTTGATTATGTTATTGTATCTCGACCGGTATGAATATCAAGTTCTAACGTTTATTATGCCTGGTCACATTTGGTGACAGCTACATGAACCTTCATACTAGACGAACATTCATGTGGTGTGACAGAATGCGTGTGCAAAGGTTGGGCTTCCGGTTTGCTGCCCCACCGAGTCGTGAAATGGTTTAAAACACTGAGAATGCCAGGGTGTCTGATTAGATGGTGCTAATTTAAATTTTCACCCATGCACCACTAGGTGTTACTGCGTCTACATCCATCAAGGGCTAACATACAGGAATCAATCAGCTCATTTCTATCGTGATAAAATGAGCACACAAGAACTGCATGAATTTTAACCCTTGAAGCTTCAAATTATCTTTCACAAAAGTGACACGGGGGCAGGGGTAAAACTTAAGAGTCATGTAATGATAATTAATACAGTTGAACCTCCCTCTGCGGACACCTCTCTATTCAGGACAACATCTATAAAAGACACTAGTTTTGATCCCAAATTGGTTGTTTCTTTTCAATTTGACCTCTCTAATTAGGACACCTCCATATAAAGGACAGCACTCGTCAGTTCCAAGGGTGACCATAATAGAGAGGTTCAACTGTATAAATAATATAGTGTGTTCTTATATATAACGCTTTCACTGTATTATCAAACTGTCTCAAAGTCCTTTACAACTGCAAACATTATTACCCATCCTATCCAGAAGCCACTATATCAATTTGGTTTTTCAAGCAGAATGTGCAGTTTTCTTGGGCGACGCCGACTCACCTGTATGCCAAACGTATTGGACCCAGACGTACGTACTGGCGGCGAAGAAGAGCCACTGCACTGGGATGAACAGGTAACATATCACATCAGATGTAATGGCGATACACACAAAGAATACAGAAAATGCCTGAAAAAGACACAAAATAATATGCAAAAAATCCAACCTTGTGAAATTATTGGTCCAACTGGATTAATCTGGACTGAATTTACGAGTACGGCACAAGCCATGACTGTTGCCACTGCTGGAGAAAAGACGTGCATTTTTCCTTATTTTGACAATTCGTTTACAGTTTTAATTTTGGAGAGTGCCGTACATGTAGGTCTCATGGTCTAAGAGGGGGCAATTTGGTGCCTCATTCTGCTGCTCCAACCAGACCACCCTTGCTCAGTGCAAAATGCCTTCCAAGTCACTTGACTTATGAAACCTATCCATGAATCCAAAATTAAAATCTTACCAAGCCTTGATATTTGAATGAGTCGTAAACACTTCGCAAAAGCAACCAGAACGGCCACAGGTACTCAAACCTGAACTCCAGGACAAAGTCCGCCATCAGCACCAGGGCCCATACTAGGAGGAACTTCAGGTACAGAAAAGCACTGCAAAGACAGAAATGATAAAACAATGAAGAGGGAACGCGTTGATCCTTTTTTTAATACTGGCATGGCAAAGGGAAGACAAGGAGTGACACGGTAGCAAAACCTCTTTAATCCTTTTCCAGTTCGCTTTAATTTTATACTGGTAGAGCATAAGAAAGGCAGTTACAATGCCATTTCACAGTTAATATTGTGTTAACAAATTTGCTGAGAATTCTACTTGGTAGTATTTGTATCTGCATACACAACACTCAATCATAGTCCTTGTTGAAATTTATATTCATCAGGACCGGTAGGTATTTACGCAATTTGAAATTTTCAAATTCAATTACAATTTTCAAATTTTTAACAAATGGAATACAAATGTAGGCTTTAGCAGTATTTATGGCTGACTGTCACCATTTTATATTGTTTTTTTAGATACACAACTAAACGAGGCTTTATGAATGCTAACATTAACACTAACAGCAAGAAAAGCTGCGCATCGATTGCTGATTCAATTACCGTTCTTTTGCATAGAACAATGGAGACCATAACAATTGAAACGCTTCCGTTACCAGTCAATTTGAGCTTTGAAAATGCATTGTAGATTGTAGATAATCGAATTTAGGTCAATTTACTTTCAAGAACTGTGAAAAAAAACACAATTACACCACAATGAAACATAAACTATGGCATGATTCTGGTGACATCAGACTCATAATGCACACCATCACAGAGCCCACAATTACAGGTAGAATCTACACTGTCAATGACTGCCGTTGCCAAGGCAACCCATGATCTTTGAGGAATTAAAGACCTGGGTTCAGTTGACAGTCTTCTTTGGCCACTAATGGTAAAGTGGGCAGAGCTCTTTTATTCTACAAGTTTTAGTTCCAAACTCGAGCCATTTTGTAACCAGAGATCACAATGTTTGACTGTAGAGTAATCAATAAGAGAAACAGAAAGTTTGGTGAAACATGTCCAAGTACATGTACAAGAATTCAGTCTGACTATCACACTCAAGACTCCAAGGGTAACCCCACGTTGTATTCCCAGCACTGGTCTCTACTCTCATCACCGCCAAACACATGACTCCCGTTTTGATGCAAGATGCTGCCACTATAATGAGCCAATCAGAATCATCTTTAAAATTTAGCTTTTAAAATCAATCATCACATTGACACATGTGATGAAGTCATCACACACGAAAAAAATAATTTAATTACTGTGTACATGTTACAACTGATCTATTTTTCAGTGAGCACTTTATATTGACACATGACTTCAAGACGACTCTAAGAAAGTAGGCCAATTTCTAATAATATGGTTTATCTGAGCTATCAGCCATGACATTTAGACATGTTTAGATAATGATAGCCACTCAAAACCAGGAAGTCTGCCAGCCATTCATGACATGATAACATTTAAAATGGGGAGGTTATGTACATGTATGTATCCTGACACTGACAGTGACAGTCTGACTCCATACCCCTATTCTATGTACATGAACACATTATCAATCAAGGTCAACCTGCACTAACCTGGCTGAATGACAGCATGACATTGAAAGACATTACTACACACAATATGCACTACAATCCTGGAGATATGCATGGCTGGAGAGCGGAATGTTATTTTTGAATTGATGGCATGGTATGACTTTAAAATGATGTGATACAATGTAGAATAATGCTGTTGGGAATACAGATTTTTTATCTAAAATCTAATTTTAACAAAGACCTCTTTAATACAAATGGTATCATCAGTCATCTGTCACAGCACATGCATTTGCCAGCTACTTCAGGTTCAGGACAGCAGGACGAGGTGGTTCTAGTGCACCAGCAGGTAATGCAGAATATTCCAATATGGCATGCATTGATTAGATAGATAGCTAGACGAGTCATCAGACATCACTTGATTGGTAGGATCTATCATCAGCCCAGATGTAGAGGATGCAGCGAGGGGGTAAAAAGCACCAGGCTTGTTTTTTTTTATACCAATTTTGCCTGAGACCTGGGATCTGACTTTTAACTTCAATGAGCAGTAATCAGTACAAGGGAAACAAAGTCCATTCTAGACTTCCTCATTTTAAGTTGTCTGTAAGTTCAACTAACATACATATCAAATATTTCGGCTGTCTATCTCACCAGTTTTCTTGAGCGGTTGTGGTCGGAATGAACTTTTGAATGGATTAAAACGCAGGGACATACTGCAACACTCAATTTGAGGTAGGTTTGATGAAAATCCGAGAGCAATTGTGAAATGAGAGCAATTTTTAAGATTTCTGAAGTGATGTATTGTAGGCCTGTAGTGTAAGTATAACGAGAAACAAATGTGAGCTCATGACTGAGGTTCAGAGGTAGTTTGCTGCTTCTTCTTGAACGATTCTTCTTCTTGGTCTAATCTCTGCCTCATGCTCAATGCCTGGAACAGGCCTGTGCAGCGCATGGACGGTCAGTCTTCTTGATGGATGACTTGGTCTAAGAAATTTTGATTAATCATCACTTGACTTTATACAATCAAAATGAAGCAATCTGTTGTCGAGGCTGTTGACAACATCATGCACTGTCACCACTGCACAATGCGCAGCATATTGATATATATCACAACATGCACACCGCAAAGTAAAAAGTGCGACTGTGTACATCATTGACATGCATCGCACACACATTACACAATGACAAAGTCACAGCAGAAACATTTTTGCCTTTTTCACCATACCTTCCGTAGATACCATCAGTGATTTTGCTCCTTTTAATTGGCCGTCGGAGCTTAGCACAGTCGGCATTTCGCCTCTTCATGTTCTGAGTCCTCTTTTTTGAGTAAGGATATCGAAATCTATGGTTTAGATCTCAACAAAAATAGGAAAAGACGAGAAAATTTCTGTCTTTTTGTTGTCCCTTCCTTCAGCGATTTGTTACATCCTCGATGTACACTGCGAGCTCGAGGGATGTCGGAGTTCTTCTAGAAATAACAGGTGACGCCACCATCAGTTCATAACTCATGAACTAATAGTGGCGTCACCTGTTGTTACAAGACGAACTCCGACATACCTCAATATGTATTTCGAAGATGTAACAAATCGCCTTCGTTCATGTGTCTTTCAACTACGCATGCGTTCAACTCGAAAATACGCAATTTCCTCCGAAGTCGGCATTCTGGGATTGCAAAAATAGCAAGATGGCAATGCACGTTCCTAAACCGCCGGGCTTCGCCCAAATGATGAAAGATGGTGCCAAGGTGATTTGAAATTCCCATTCGTTCTGTTGATCCTTTAGAGAACTAGTTTCCGCATCCCTGTGCCACATTTCATTCCAAATCTGCCAGTAGTTATGTTAATGTGACCGAGTTTGTGAGCTCACATGTTCCCCATGCACGCAGACATGTTCCTTCTAGCACATTCTTCATGCAAATGTACGGCGTAAAGCACTACCAATACACACACTATATGAATACTACACCTGCAGCATATACTGTAATTTTGTCATCGATAAATCTTTGATGAAATGCTCACCTCCTGATAACGTGACTGTTTGATTGTATTTGCTGTTGGCATATGCTAGCCTCAAAATTAGTCTTTTAGTGTAAGAGTAAGACGCTGTGAGTTTTATAGAAAGAATTGATTCATCGACATCGGTGAAACTCGGTGACTCATCTGATCAATCAATGACATGACCATAGGCCCTTTGCCAGATATGCCAATGGCACTGTATGCCCTTGTACCTTATAGACTATCGGTGTAATTTATGGACCCAATTTGACCTAAATTAGCTATTCATATCAATTACTAAACATGCTAAAAGAAGTGTGGTTGTTTTGCTCGATAAACTACACACCTTCTTGCACCTTCTTGATAACCCTCTCAAGATAATGAATAGTCTTTGCATCATCAAGAGGACAGCCCTGGCAGCCACGATGATTCTTTTTAGTCATGATGGTGATACTGAGACTTAGGTTTACCTTTCAGCACTACAGTGGCCTAGAAGAAGCAGTTTATCGAAATATTGATGCCTGCAGTGAGCTAGCAAAGACGACGCGGTCTGCATATGGTCCAAATGGTAAGGCTAATATGATGAAGAATACCACTTTCAGTCCGCTGCCCACTCACTGGCCAGACGAGCTAGAAATTGTAGTTAGAAATTTGTTATAAAAATTGAGGAAACTGGTGAAGAACATCTGAATGTTACACATTTATTGGCATAACAGGATTTTCACATTTGAAATGGAGTCAGACAATTCAATCACTTCGCATAGAGTGTAAGGAACTCCTTCAAAACTTACAAAAATGTATTTGATGTCCTCCTTTCTTCCAGGTCAGAATAAAATGGTCATCAACCATCTGGAGAAATTGTTTGTTACAAACGATGCAGCCACGATTCTAAGGGAGCTCGAGGTGCAGCACCCAGCTGCCAAGATGCTGGTCATGGCTTCACAGCAACAGGAACAGGAATGTGGTGATGGAACCAACTTTGTCCTTGTTTTTGCTGGTGCATTGCTCGAGGAGGCTGAACAACTCATTAGGATGGTGAGTCTTCTTCTTCAGTGTTTCCTCTGCCCTTTGAGCTGTTTTTCTCTGAGGAGTATTCCTCCTCCAAGACGGGCCTCACATTTTTACAAGTGCACTACGGTCAGATGCCAATTGTTCTGTCTAATCTGTGAACCTGTTTTTACTTGCAGGGTTTGTCTGTGACAGAGGTGATTGAAGGTTACGAATTGGCTTGTCAGAAGGCTTTGGAAGTATTACCAGGTAAGGATATCTTCTATTTACAGCTTGTGCAAGCACTGTAATTGTACATGTAAAAAAACAACCAAAAGGTATGTACTTACAGTTAATATCACTATTATACATTGTTCAACTGTTGACCATCTCGTACAATCTCACTAACACAGGCTTTCTATCATTGTACATTACATACTGTACTAGTATTTTGTCGTCTTCCCTCTCAGAATTGGAGTGTGGCAAACTTAAGGATCTGCGTGACAGGGAAGAAGTCAAGAAGGCCATCCGAGCGTCTGTAATGAGTAAACAATATGGAAATGAAGACTTCCTGGCAGATATTATTTCCCAGGCCTCTGGTAAGTGGTACGTCAACATGTGTCGAACAAATGCCTAGGCTTCCGATTAAGCCGACACGGGGTAAGAGTTGGCAGGCTCGTAGGAGCTGTTTATGATTAAGAAAACTGATACAGATCATAAAATCTATAAAGTCTTTGTGATGTCTGAAGTCAAACAAGCTCCTCGCATCATGTGCACCCAATTCAGTAAAGTGTGGGAAGGGATTGCAGTAACTAGCTTTAGTCACTCTTTTCATAAGTGTGTAATGATGTTCTTTTGCAGTGTCAGTTCTTCCAGAGAAGGGGTTCTTCAACGTTGACAATGTTAGGGTATCAAAAATTGTGGTAAGTGGTTAAAATGCCCCTCTCATAATAAGATTAATTCTGGTCATGTTGCAGAGACGATGCAAAACTTGTCTAATTAAATCAAATGCCCCAAGTATGCAGTCTAGTGATATTTAAAATAAATCATTATCAAGAACAGTAGTCATGGTTGAATGTCTGGCCGCTCTTTTGACAGAGCGGTTGATGACAATTTATTGACATTTTCACCTATTATTGCTTCCAGGGTGCTGGTATCCATCAGTCAGAAGTCATACAGGGAATGGTATTTAAACGTATTATCGAGAGTGACATCAACAAAGTTGACAATGTTAAGATAGCGGTATACTCATGTCCCTTGGACTCCATGCAGACAGAGACAAAGGTATGTAAGAGCTGGATAAACCTGGCTTATGATAAAAGCCAGATTTCCCTTTCTGCTGTCTGATTCTCTTAACTGTGCTTTGTCATTGCATTTGCCAAGGGCTTTACATTCTACTTCTGCTCTGCCTTAGATGTAGAACAATGGCGGCAAATATTTCCAGGTTGACAATATCTATGCTACAAAGAATCGAAAGTCTTTTCATTTATTCCCACTGCTACCATTGATAACCGACATCAAGTACCGCGGTGTAGATACAAAGCAGCTTTTTGTCAGTAAATTGCAACTGCATGTCACCTTGGGACACCATTCTGTTGTTCGACCTAAAGTGACTATGCAGAGATTGAATGGAATCTCTATTAGAAAACTACCTGTGTCATAGGTTTTATTCTAGGCAAGGTTCCAACATTGTTTTGATTTTCTGCTTCTATTCTTATATGATCGTCAAAAGTTTTAAACAAGAAGCAATATTTACTCGATTGCCTTTCCATTTTAGGGGACTGTTCTCATCAAGACTGGTCAAGAATTACTAGACTTCAGTAAAGGAGAGGAGAATTTAATGGAAGAAGTAAGTCGCACTCTTTCATTGTATTTGTCGTCTTGTCCTTGGTTGGCTGCTTCATTTCATTCATTTCTTGAACATTGGGAAAAGCGTTATCTTGTTTTATTCCTTACCAACTACCTGGACCCATAAACATGCCAATGGTGAGACTCTTTCTTTTCCAGCAAATCAAGGCCATAGCCGACACTGGTGTGAATCTAATTGTAACTGGAGGAAAGGTGGGAGAACTGGCCCTTCACTACGCCAATAAGCACAAGCTTATGATCATCCGATTAATGTCCAAGTTTGACCTTAGGAGACTTTGTAAAGCAATCGGTGCAACAGCCTTACCTAGAATTGTGAGTATTTCTAATCCAATGATGTACTTGTATTGTGGTAAAGATGGCGCTAAGATCCATGGACACGACTTGAATTGCAATCTGCACACCTTGTTACATCAAACATCCTTATTGTTGGACAAATCTTGATTTCTCTGTGTGTTGCTGAAAAAGATTGCTGGTCTGCAGTTAATATGATAATTGTTGTGTTCGATTGATCACTGGTCGTAGTAATAAAAATAACACATTTACCAGGTGATTTACTGACATGATTGCTTTCTTTTAGACTCCCCCAACAGCTGAGGAATGTGGACACTGTGATCATGTTTACCAGGACGAAGTCGGCGATACACCAATTATCGTTTTCAAGCAAGGTGTGTGATTACAGCGACAATGACAATGAGAGTAGACACTGGCGCATTGACGCTTTCTCTTGCATGTCAGAAAGGGATACCATTCTGTTGTTGTCCTGAATTGACTGTGCAGAGATCAACTGGAATCTCTATTAGAATACCACCTGTGCCATAGGTTTTATTCTAGGCTAGGTTCCGACATGTCATTAAAAATTTTATTCAAAGGTACCGGCTAAAGAGTCGCTCTCTTATTTCACTTTGAAACATTGGTGACGACAGTAACATTGATAGATTTTGTGTGGATGTCCTCAATGTCTCAGTCTTTTTTGGGCTGCAAGGAAGCTACCTCTAAGTCCTTCAAGTTGCTCCTCGCCTCTTGGTCTTGATCCAATAGATGTGCCTTAATATGTTTTGGTTCACTGTTACAGAGAAAGAAGACACTTCCCTGGCGACGATTGTCATCCGAGGATCAACTGATAACATCATGGATGACATTGAGCGAGCTATTGATGATGGGGTCAACACTTTCAAGGTTATGACAAAGGTAATAGGACTCGAATGAAAAGTGCAAAAATCTCGGATATTGTTCATTTGTCTATTGTTAGTCATGTTTCAAAGTTTGTCTGCTTTTCCTTCCCAGGGTTTGTATAAGAATCTCTTGCAGCATGACCTGGTGGCATTAGTTCAAGTTGATGTCACTTATAAACGTCTGCATACACCAACTTCGGATCGTTATCAGATGTAGATCTTCTTCTAGGTCTATGTTCGATTCAGATCTCGTACAAATTCATATACTGTGTAGACGCTATTTAGCCAGTTGAAGGGGGCCTGTACAAAAGCCCTTAAATACCGTATGTTAGGCTTAAGTGAAACAGACGCACCAAAACCACCTGAATAGCGTCTACACAGTGTCTTCACCTACACCATGTTCGGATCTTATTTCATCATGTAAAACCTGCATGATCATTGTCTTACCTTTCTAATTACATGCCTTTGCCTTGAATCGGAGGGCGTTGACTTTTACAGGTATGAAGCGTATTGTGTATATCTTGATCTCTTTGTTTTCCGCTTTCAGGATGGTCGCTACCTGCCCGGTGCTGGCGCGACAGAGATCGAGCTAGCCAAGCGAATCACATCGTACGGCGAGACATGCGCCGGTCTGGAACAGTACGCCATCAAGAAGTACGCTGAAGCATTTGAAGCACTGCCAAGAGCCTTGGCCGATAATGCTGGAGTCCGATCAACGGAGGTTCTCTCAAAACTCTATGCTGAGCATCAGAAGGGAAGCGTGAATGCTGGATTCGATATTGAGGTGAGTTGAATGAAATACTAACAAAAAGGCCTGATCCTGACTTTCCAATAAAACTAACCAATGAATCTTGCTTTTATTACATGCATAACATGTGTTGTTTTCTAATGATCTGGCCAACACTCCCTGTCATAGTCAGCATTTAAGTAATTCAACACTGGTTGCTAAATGAAGTCCACTTACCCTCCTTTCTCTCTGCAGGCTGAAGGACCAGAAACTAAGGATGTCGCCAAGGCAGGAATTATTGATCTATACGCAACCAAGTATTGGGCTATCAAGTTTGCCACAGCCGCTGCCAACACCGTCTTGAGGGTCGACCAGGTACGTATCTGCTGGCACCACTTGAGTGGCTCTTGCTTCTTTTTTATCTGGGTTGAGTTATGTATTATTGATTTATTCCAAGTTGAACACTTTTGGAAAGGTTGTACCAAATTTTTTCATTTGAATTGTTCGTGTTGTTGAGCTTAATGAGTTATCTTTGTAATTAGCACCAACTCAGGAAAACTAAATTTGTTCCATTCCTTTTCAGATTATCATGGCGAAGGCTGCTGGGGGACCAAAAGCACCAAAGCAGAAGAACGATTGGGATGAGGATTAATAGGAACTAGCATACATCTGAATGTCTCTCAAAACAATATTCTGACAGCCGGGAAAGACAATGAGTTTCAGGTCAATTCCAGTTTGATTCCAAAAAGTGCTTTTACATGTACCCTGTAAGGATTGCATATCATATTTGGCTGTCAGATTAAGTGTCGAGAGAACCAATCACCAAAGATGAATAATGAAGGTCTGTGAGGCGTTATAAGGACCGTGACAAAACATAGTCCGTTTGTGATGTTACATTTCGAGCAAAAGGGCCTTGCTTGTGTGACTATGTACAGATCTTCTTCCTTCATCTTATCAACCTAATCCTATAATCCTAAGTGTGTGTGTAGTTTTTAAATTGGAATACTGATATTTATAAATGTGATCCATTCGTTTCTTCACAGAGTATTTGTGTTTGGGGTCTACCGTTAACAATATCATTTTGGCAACATTGTCTGTGGCATATCTCATGCTGGTCATCTCATGTCCACCACTATTGATAAAGACCTGCTCCATGACAATATCTTCATTCAATTAGCCTCATGCTGGGCTGAAGTTGGTGTGGTATACATTCTGCATGCTGTGAACAACAGGGATTTGATGCAAATGGATAATTATTTGGTTAATTAGATGGCTATTTGCATCAAATCCCTGTAAGTTGTGGACGATCCTGTGTGGTAATGACTGACCCCATTCGCACGCTTTTGCTCCTTTGTCTTGTGAAGTGGAGCATGTGCTACAATGTATCTACGAACAATTGTCCTGTTTTGTTACTGCATCTTTTCAAATAAATAAGATTAGTTCAAATGTTTTCTCAGTGCCAAACTTATTCTGTATTTTCACCAACAGTTCGGAAGACTCATTAGTCTCGGCAAACAACGTACATGTAATGAATCTGGCAGGAGACTCTTGGTACAGCTGATCTCTTATGCCAGCACGGTGAGGAAGTCATGTTCAGTGCCATCCAGTTATGATTGTCTCGACTTTCTCACCGTGTTTGCAATGCGGTGGAAGTGGCCGAAATTTAGTTTCGCAAACCATCTATTACACGATATTTACATGTTACATCGATACTGTGTAGAATAAGGCCTCCCTACAGGAAACCCCTGAGTGAAATGCTGCTCGGGGAACTTTCTACACTTCCAGGCCTCAACTACATGCCGAGACGCGGCCTCAATGAAATATATTATAAATGTCACCAAAAGCCGTCGGACATGTCTAAAGGCCTATTACAAAGAGCCATATCAAGCCGGGGAGAACATTACTTGACATTCTATCAACAAAAGTGATTTTCAGATATCATCTTGCCGGAATAAAGCCATATTGAAATATCGGAACAGCAGTCCATGCTGGTCAATGGTGTCCAACATTCTTTTCTGACTCAGACTGAGGCCAAGAACAAGGGCCTACAATTCGCCAAGCAAGGGCATCGTTAGTGAACTCACGAAGTGCAGAATAACCAGATGCTGTTGGGGAATCATTACATTATGTGGTTCAATGGGGACGGCTCCTGAATGATTTGACAGTACTGAACTTTGAATCATCCTGCTTGAAATCCAATCTCCCGCGTCTCCCCGCATCTCGTGTCAATCAATAATCTTTGACGTACCTCAACGGAGTCAATGTATTTTTGGAATAATATCCATACATAATTGGTCAAATTCCCATTGATAGTAGGTTCGGTTACTTGTCTCGCCTCCCGATGAGTTTTCAGGCTGCAGATACCACAGCGCGCGCGACCTTTTAAAGAAATCAATCGAGAGCATGAACACGTCGATGTTCTCAGGTCCCCCTCTGTGGTTTCAATGACATCATCACTAGATGCGCTCTTCCCTGGCTGTATCTTTACACCTGTCACTCCAAGCAATCATGGTCATCTCTCGATTAACTAACCCCATAGATACCCTGTTTTTTCTATGAATTGTGTGAATATTGCATTTTCCTGACGCAATGAGTGATCGATCTTATTAAACAACTCACCAGCGCTTGCTATCAACAGCGATCGGATTAAACTACATAGACTTCACATTATCATTAGTAGCAGGAATACACTTCTGGTGGATGTTAATCTTGATATAGAATTATATAGTTTATCTTCTAATTTCACATTTGAAACACAGTTATATTTTGAAGTTCTTATGTGTTCAGACTCCTTCTTCATAATTGTCATCATCCTCTAAAAAATATTGGACGGAGTCTTGTCATATCAACGAATTTGAATCTGAAACACGGAGGAGGGAAAATTGCATATCGTCTCCAGATTGTGGGTGACATCACCTTGGATTTAGGTATGAGGATTTTGTCTATTCTATTCTCCCTCCCGCTGATCGTGTTGCACAAGACCAATGGGGCAACCTCCGCCCCCAAGAAGGACCTGTACCTGATGGGTCTCCTTCCGTTTGGCGGTAGTTGGCCAGGGGGAGAACTCGTCCTGGCTGCTTACAACATGGCCTTGGAAGAGGTGAACAGGAAAGACATCTTACCTGGGTACCAGCTCAAGTTACATTATGAGAAGTCAGAGGTAAGTATTATCTTCTTCCAATCCCCATCTCATGATCTACATGTACATGCACATGTAACTCTTCATATAATTATTCGCCCGAAGACCCCCAATTCGAACGCCCAGCTTCTGCCAATCGTCTCCCTATAAAATATGACGTACTCTCGAGTTAGCCTTCTTTTACCATCTACATCGATCTTAATCGAGTTTTGCAGTCAGAACAAGACTTGCGAGTTTGCTCCGTTAGGCTTAGTGGTATTTAGCGGAACCTGCTATTAAGTTAGTAGCGCCGACTAAAACTAAACTGTCCAGGTTTGAACAAGCGGGCCCTTGACTCTCGTGTTGTACTATACGAGCGCTTATCTGCGATACGGAAGTGCAAGAGATTCCTTGTTTAGACAGACTGCCAAGTGGTCTAGTCAATGGTGTGAGGTTATATCAGATGATTGAACTGGTGATAGCATAGCAGACACGCCCATGGTGGATACTGAATGTTCTAGATAAACGTCGATGGCCAGGTTTAAAATAAGATGAAAGTTCAAGTATAGAACTTTGATAAAAGTGAAAATCTCGTTTTATCGATAAAGGCAAATCAATAGAAGGCGTGTTTGAGCAAAGCAATTACAGCTTAACTGACTTATTCTTGTTACAGTGTGGTCAGGTAACTTATTGATGTTCGAAATATTGATATTTCGACACATAAAAACATATATTGTATTTAGGATTTAATTTGGTAAGCATGAGTCTACGCTCAATATATCAGACGCAAGGGACTCCACGCCCTGGGGATAGAATAATGGTTTTTGTAACAACGTAACCGGTAAAGCGAGCATCAAATATTTCCATACACAAGTTGTAATGCCAGGTGCTCTAATCCACGTTTGTAGCAGACATCGAAATGTACATGTATAGGCTCTCTCCTTCTCCATATGCGTGCCCCTCCACCTACTCAGCTGGAATATGCAACAACTCTACTGGCGAGTTCAAATCTATAATGGGTCCACCTGTAACCATAAACTAATATACACCATTACCATTACCTCAGGTCTCCTCAATATTCTTCTCTGTGTAATGGCTGCAATGGCGGACTATGTCACGTCGCGTGTGGCGGCTGGAGTGGTGGTTTTCCAAGGGCCTTCCACTAATTCAACTGCTGGCACATGTCACAACCGAGGGGCCAGCTACATTGTATCTGAAGTGGAGCTACCATGTGACTCTAACTAATACACATAATTCTCTAGAAACCATGACCGGCACTACATGTACCTCAGAGTTTGAAATAACATAAAAACCTTTTTCTACGGATATTCTATTCTGGGTCATTTTAAACTTTTACATCGAGTCTGTTGTCGTCTCTCTCCATTTTCATGCAAGTGCCCCTCCGCTTACTCAATCACTAAATGCAATAGTCCGGGAAGCCATCTTAAACATGATTCAGACATTGCCGCTTTATTACTCACAGCCATCAAATCTGAAACTTTGATTCAGCAAAATCAAAGCGAGTAACCCGCTAACATATACACCGTCGCATAATTTAGATAAAAAACTTTCGGTATTTCACCGACAGTTTTGGCTATGTCCAGAAGTGACCCGTCGGTTGCAATGCGCAAATTAGGTTTGGGAGAAATACCCTTCAGCCTTCCCAGGAATGAAACAATCACCATCTCAAAGCCATGGCCATTCCACTGAGGGGGCTTCCCCAACTTCAAAATGCAACGTGTCCGGATACCGTAAAACAGAGATGGACTTCGTAAAATACAAGACTGTCTTAATGACAGCTGAGCTATTTGATTTACAATTATCTTGTCCGATTTGATTGCACGATTTCTTTTTATGTTCGTTAGATGTACTGTTCGTGTATAGTTATTATTCCTGTGATAACGTAACAAATAGCAGCTGGAATCAATGCATAAATTGCCGGTGATATCGTAATCAATCGTAAAATAAAAATTCAATAAGATTGATGGATGTAGGTCTACTGGACCAACTTCATTTGTGTAAGCAGTGTCTATACAGATGATCACGTCATACAGCATGGCTCTGATACTGCGGTCTCTCATCATACATATCAGTATGCCCTTGTCGAGAGCAGGGTGGAACTTCATCTTGTCCATCACTGGGCACAACGAGGGAAATGATAAGTTTCCTGGATGGAAAAAGCCTCTCTTGTAATCGTATAAGAAGAAATGCGGAGAAGAACTCAAAGAGATCTGCCCGGCGAACAAGAAATATGAGTTAGTGTTTGTTTCCAAAATGCAAAATATCGGTTTGGCGTACTCTGTATAATATGACGTATTGTACAACACGTGATATGTAAAAGATTTTGGGTCAAGGCCATAGACGACGAGATGGTCGTGGGGGTCAGACTGCCCCTTCACGTTGACGAAGAGAAGATCTACATCTGTGATGAACTTACTTTCGTCATCTCTGCCAACTCTGACTGGTGGCCTAAAGTCTGCTCGCCTGCCTTCCCTGTATATCAAAACCCTTGGTTCCTTTCCAATAGATAGAATTAAATATTAACCTAAAGGCCACTTAAAAACTTCTGTCACTTTTTATCTTCCAACAGTTTCTAACTAAATGTACATGTAAACAAATTACCCAAGACTGGTAAAAAGATATCGTCATATTTGCGTGGTCGATCGATCGGGTCAAACGCAGCTACAATCTAACCATTGACACGAGGTTCAATTCACCGCTTTTTGAAAAAAAAGTTGACCGGAAGTAGGCATAACTTTATAGTAGGGCCTAAGGAACACATACTTTGACACATTTGATTAGATGATACGACCGGGGCTATCCCTAAATTATTCTTTCGGAAATTGCTGAAATACCGTCAGGTTATAATCTTTGACGGTGAATATATATTTGCAGATCTAAAGTGCCGCCAGAGAAACACCCTCGTTTGCGATTGTACGCCCAAAAAGTGATAGATGTCACACAACCTTAATACTCTACAACGCTTCATTCCGAAGTCATATGGATGGATGAGTTCTTGCTGTAGGGGGAGGTCAATGGCAATACGCTGCAAAGGGATGTTGGTTCCATGGCCTATCATACTTTCATGGGCATGACCCATCTCACACAGCAAATAAAGACCGCTACACTGACTATTCGCAGTCGATGAGAAACAAAGGATTGTCCCTTCACGTGGCCTTTCTAAACCATATGAAAGACTGGAAGTAATGTCGTATCCACGCGTGTGTCTCCAAGACAGGTTACTGCGACAGGCTTTATAATGATTTGCCTTGGCTAAAAATTCAACAAATACCAGAAAGCGATAATTTGCATAAGACATCCTTGTAAGATCAACGTTATTAATTGCGTTGTGGTCACCGAAGCTTTTAAACGACGTGCGATTTGATAAACGGATTTGTTTTGGATGACTCGAAGTCCAAGTCATATCGAAGATATTCATTTCCATGCCTAGCCTTCCTTTACATTCAAAGAAGAACGTGGTTTCGGTCATGATGATGTTCCCTATGGGCCCTTTTTTGTTCGTCCGAAAACCCGCACATTTCCAACTATCGTCTATCAAAACTTTCGGACCAAAACCCCCCTTCTTATAGTCATACGTAAGAATGTGACGCGAGGTTTTTACTAACACTAGTAAATAAGGTTCATACAGTTTTGCCAGAAAGAAGCCCCTCTTGTAGAATTTTGAACTGCAAGTTCTTCTCAATGTGGTGTTAGTACCAGTGCTGAACTGGCTATAGACTAGTACTCTAAAATACCGAATAGGGGTTTCAGCGTAGCCTACAATAATATGTCCCTGGGTTGTGCAGCATTGAATAAAACCTACTAGGTCTCTGAATGCTATTGGGGGTATGAAAGTGACCTTACGTCTGATACGGTAGCCAATGAATGATATAGCCTGATCCCCAATGCAATGAAATGTGTACAGTAAGTAACGTTCTTGGCAACTACATCCAGGGTTTAGGCCGAAGGCCATCCCATACAATATGTGCCCTCTTCTTTTACATTCCGTATAGCCTCGCTAACTACATGCCACGCACTCTAATTCTCTACACAAATGCCATTCTCTCAACACAACTGACCTCACGTAACTTTTGGGCAAGTCATAGTGGGGCACCACAGATATAGTAACATTCTCACATTCTTTTCGCACTTTTATTCCCTCTTTCCCTTTACATCTTCCCTTCTGCTTACTCAAGTGGTACATTTCAAAGCTCCTAATACAGCGATCTATACCAAAAATCCTTCCTAACAGGCCAGTGATCGGGCCTATGATATGCATGTAAGTCAAAGCTTAGGTCAGTTTAGCGACCGCTAATTTGTTTAGTGACCGCTACTAAAGTTAATAGTGGAACCCTTGAGGTGCCGCTAAATCTTAGCGGAACCTCATTGCGGAGCCAGGTTCCGCTAACTTGGCGCTTGCTTCATAGCGGCAGCTAAGACTCACGGCACAAACTTGGCAACGCGTGATCACTGATCTCTTAGAAAGGTATTCACGATATTTGGCTACTGTTTACCTTCTTCTCATACATCCGGCAACCTGATTTCTCGTAAGTTTCCCCCTTTTCCATACAGGTGCCCCGCCTCTTGCTCAGCTGGCATGTAGACATGCTGTCTTTCCGATGCCAGATATTCATCGTAGAGCATCCCAGACACAATACTGCGCAATCTATGACCGATCTTATCGCAATGTTTCCACTATCCGGTACTGCCAAGGCTATACCTTTGATAAGACCATGGAATTTTATATTCCTCTGGTCGTTCATATTTTTAGACAGAGCCTAAAACGAATGTAATCTAGTAAATGAATATCATGTCAACGAAAATGTCGCTTCTTACCTGCAGAGCAGGCGGCAAATATCTTATTCAAACACATGTCGGTGCATTATACAATTCCACGGGTCCACAAAAATTCAGAAATGGGAAACATTTTTTCGCAAAATGACCTGCATGAACTGACATTATGGTAGTGAAAATCATGTGTAACTTTTTAGAAGCTTTTCGGTCGGCGCAATATCTGTGGGTTAGCACAATGAGACACGCTGCGACAGGGCTTTGGCTGGCATCATGTCACGTCGTATCGCATAGGGCCACACCATAGAAAAACATAGTCTGCAACTAGAGACAGCGCAATCTCGTTTAGTTTTGACTTGTAGAGGTGCAAAATATCGCATTAACGTTGTCTTGGAGAAAAAAAATCAACTTTGAACATCGTTTAGACGTTGGTTTGTACAAGCAGTCTAAGGTGCATACGTGTCAACGGATACGTATATTCTGCAGTAGGTCACATTGTATCGAAAAATAACCAGTAGTGTTTTCCGCCGATCAGCCAACAAAAAATCGTATAAAACTGGTCTTTCCACTTTACATCGTATTCGAAACCTTAACCGGTACCAAGTATTAACGGGAAAAGGAGCACCCAAATAGATAGATATCATTCGGGTACAATTAA
Organism: Lineus longissimus; assembly: GCF_910592395.1. Lineage (NCBI taxonomy): Eukaryota > Metazoa > Nemertea > Pilidiophora > Heteronemertea > Lineidae > Lineus > Lineus longissimus. The sequence goes on along the minus strand of NC_088312.1, from coordinate 7,243,163 downwards.
GTCTATCGTTTCACGTATACTGCATGATATATGAGATGGTTGTTAACACGGTACAACTCTGTTGATTTAATGGTTGCCAACAAATGCAATATCGTGTAGACAGACCTTCACCTCTGACCTATGTCACCCATGTCCCTGTTGATCTAATTGGCTTATGTTCGGTGTTGACCTAGTACCTGGTGAAACGCTGTGACCTTCCCTGTGGAACAGGTAATGTCTGTTTACCACCCCCCCCCCCCCCCATCTGCTTACAAGGCTTTTCAATCTATACTCCCATCTCATATAATTCAGATTTAACGACGTGCAGTGAGTGGAAAAGGCCTGATTCTCAAGATGCTAAAACCGTCGCCGTCCGAATAGAAGCCGTCGGGGGAGAATTGACATTTTTTCCTACTGCTGCATGTGTATTTATATAGTGCAACAGGCTACATGAATATTTACCTGATGCTGATATTGCCAGAGATAAGACTTTATGATATCTACCAACTGTACGACAACCTGTACTCCGAACGTGCGATGCTGGCAATTTCAACCAAGCCAAATCGATCTCAAACAGCCCAAGACGAAGTAAACGGCCATTCTGGCTTACCATTGGCGTTCTTCCTTCGTCCATAGTTTGACGAAGTGACGTAAAACCCCAGGTATGCCCGAATGGTAAAGACTAGACTGATTCAGGATGGTTACGGACGAGTTTAGGGTGAACCTGGGTTGAAGCGGACTGGAATAGCGCAGTGGATGACGTCGGGCTCAAGTGCTACACGAAATGTTAAGGGTAAAATTCGGTAAGCACTTGTTCCAAGCTTCAGTGTCCTACCACAGAGAGTCTCGCGGACACCAGAAAAGTAACACTATTACATTGCTGCAACACCACGATGGAAGTACAATGACGTGTACCATGATATCTCCTCACGTAAATGTATGATCAAGTATTTCGAGGAAGAAACAACGCTTATTACGTGTAGTTTTAGTAACACACTGGAACAAGTTTAACTTAGCAAGTTTACCGACTGACCCCCACAACCTTGGCTGTCACTGACTCAACATCTCGAAATGCGTTTAGTAGAGCATCTCATGTCATTGAGAACATTAAATAAGTTTGAATAAAGGTTATTTAATCGTCCTAATGATACGTGAACTGAATCTGAACAAGTTGAAATCGAATTTACGGCTACTGAGGTAAAACCACGTCGGTCAGTGTTGATTACGTTCCTCGGCAAGCCTCATATATGATCATGATACATCATGATCCGTACAGCTTAACTACATGTATATACCCTTGAACCCAAATCCAACCGCGACAACGCGAACCAACTCATCATTTTACGCTCTTCCCAAGCCTATAACTATCACAAGTCTCGGGCGCGGTAAAACGAATTAAGGGTAATGAGGAATGCTGCGGGAGAGTTTACATCATTCTAGCAGGCCCTTCTCCGAAACACGGGAACTTTACCGTCACAAATACTGTCATTCTAATCAATTGATAGATGAGGACTGTCTTCTATGTCTTTCTGTTACCTGTCCCGATGCCATGAACACTGGAGTTGAACATTTTGTCTTGTTCGATGCCATGAACGTTGAACTAAGTATTGAACTCCTGGTCTTTCTAAACACCCGTTATTGTCATTTCATTACTTTTCAAGTGGAGTAGTTCAATAATAAATATATTGTATATGAACTGCTTTCATCAATAGAAATCGAATTGATCGGTCTTTTTCTAATCATACATTTATCTTTCATCTATTGTCTGACGTGATTTCATACAACGCCCTCCAGCGTTTGTTTTTTTGTTACGTATCTGATGATATGATAATATAGTTTTCAGTAAGTCTGCCTGCTATAACGAGAATTCAGTGTTTGTGGCCGGCGGGGGGGGGCTCTTTTGGCTAAGGTGTTGCCCTTGCTAGTGTCGATTGCCAGGCACACATCTGAATACTGGACATGATTTCTGTCACCACACGCTTTTTGACCACAATGAATCAATTCATGAAGTAGTACCATGAAATATCGGGCTTCCATTGAAATGATGGGTTCTAAGAAACTGTTAAACGTGGTTCTTCACCATGCTCCACATTAATCTGTCAGCTGAGAATCTTTGTAAGTACTTGTACATATACAATTTACCTACAAACAGAAGTAATTCCAAGAAGAATCCGATCCTTCCTATTTGATTATAGCGTGACACTTTATCTGGTTGTTTATTGGTACTGCCATGTAGATATTGACATCCCCCCCTACAAGGACTGGTGTATTTGCAAATTATATACTAGCACGTAAAATGGGCGTGTTATGGCTTCAGTTATGTTATTAACTTGCCATATAAACGAGGAGAATAGGTTCCTCGTATTACATCAATACACATAGATCACTGCCTGCTTTAAAGTATACAAGATATTTAAGAGACGATAGAACATTAACGAGATCTATTGCGAGAAATTTCGAATTTTAGGAAGCAATGCCTTAATCTGCCTAAAAAATCAACCATCATAATCATCAGCGTCCTCCAAATTGGAGTGTGTGAAAAATAGAGAGATGCCTCTGAGATGCCTATGATATGACATAACAGCCGGTATGGTTAGGCAATCATTATTCAATGCTTACTTTGAAATGCTTCAGAATATGAATTCTAAATTCTCCTCGGCCGGAGCAGTCATTTCGGCAACAACCACGGATGCCGCCTCAGTTTTTGCCCACATGATAGTTCGCAAAATTAATCAGGAGAAGAATGGTATATCTATATTAGCTTCGTTCAGTTGACTGGTGTACTGGATGTCTTGGCAACAGGATGAGTTCAGGTAGAATGAGTTCATTTTTCGTAGCAAATGACTGGCATATAGCTACACAATGTCATAGCAATAAATTCACATCTATCTTTTTAGCCAACCCAATCCTGAGCGGTTTCTTGAGAGCAATAACAAATACTACTTTTTAGTACGTGAACGTATCTATAAGCATCCATTAATTACACTCCGGTGTAAAAAAAACTGCCGCTCAAGCGCGATGAGAATTTGCCATCTTGTAAAAACTTATAACACGCCCGGCTGGGCCAGAACAAGGCAAACCAGCCTCATCAACGCCGTACTCTCATCCATACAATGTATTCAATTAAAATCTCATGCATTTTTAGCAAGGACAGGTGTGATATCATTAGCACTAATAACCTTGCCAGAATTTCCCGTCTTCCAGTGAGAACCGGAAATTACGGAGACTACCCCAGTCGTCTTTGGAATGAAATATCCGGCAGGCAAAGATCAACGATCTTGACCCAATTCTTTTGAAATATCGAACAGCATTCTCCCTGGTGGGCTGAAGATTTGAAGACATCAACAACGGTAATCAAGATGACGAATAATCTACCTGACGGCAGTCATTTTGAGTGCTATACAGTTTTACTGAGCCCCTTACATGAGGATGCTTTGGGATTCTTCTCTTAGCCTTCTTTGTTGCATCGGACATTCCTAAAATTATCACAGAATTATTATCCTTATGTCGTTACAGTGTGATATAGGTACCAGCATCAATTCCATGTACCGACTTTTCTACAAGAAACCAACGAAGATCATGCTTGTTGGCCCAATCTGCTCACATGCGTGTGAGGTCACCGCTCAAGCCGGGAAATTCTGGAACATAACACAGGTTAGTACCAATACCGTGCATCTACATCTTTGAGTCTCATTCCCCAACAGTCACTCCATCCGGATCGGAGCAGATATTGTTAAGTACCAACATCTTATGATATCACATAAATGGATGACCTATTGATCGATCTTGGAGCTAATGTAAGCTAATTAGGGCACCACTTGCCAGCACGGCATCAATCAGATGGTTACAAGTACTTTGATACATCGATACGACATACATGTAATATGTTGTCGTGTTACACCAGAGTATCACGACGCCTGAAGCCTTTAATCGTTACAGTATAATTTTTACATTGTATTTTGAAGGATTGAAGCAGGTAACATCACTGCAATTGAAACTACTGTTCCTAGTTACGTAAGCAAAAGACAATATTATGAGTAGCTTCGCTGTGTAATTTTTTTAGAGTTTTCTAATGAAAATGTCAAAGAACAATGGAGATGAGAAGTATTTCACCTGCTTTCTTTGGTTACTGCGACCAGTGGAGTGGAGAACAGAATAAAGTATTCGTCGCTTCTATTTTAGATATCCCCTGGTTGTGGCACAGGCACCCTCTCCGACAAATCACTATATCCGTACTTCATGAGGGTAAATGGGCCAGACCAGCTCGCCAACACCGCCAGGATTGCATTTCTCAAGAAACACGGCTGGGCCAGAATAGCCACCGTTTATGAAACAACAACATTGTTTTCATTGGTGGGTATGCCAAATTTTGAACAGCGGTTTTCAAAATCTGATGCATGTGCTTCTAACGGAAGTCTTTTAAATCTGCTGCCACGACGCAGAATTTAGTATTAGAGAATGTCAATTCTAGTTGTTGCTGTTAATAAGTGAAGCGCATAATGAGTAGACTCTTAGAAATAAAGGTTTTTAGAGCTTTTCCGGGAAACGCTAATGTTGGTTATCAATAGCCATTAGCCTATATTAACTACATGTATCTAGTTTGTATTAATAGGTTGTGAAAGACCTCCAAAAGAGATGTACTGAAGAGAACATTACGACCGTACGATCAGAAACTGTAACAACAGACGTCAAATATCAGGTGGAAAACCTTAAGGTAAAACACATACTTTGTCCGTAGCACAAGGTTTTTTACAGACTTGAGTCAATGAGGCACAACTAAACTAGAATTGAAACTGCCAACAGCTTCAACACTGGTTCCGATTGTCGGCACCAACTAAATGCTTGTTTCTAATGAAAAATACCTCTACGGAAATCACTCCCTCCAGAGTAATTAGTTTAGATCATGTTTGGAACCAGGACGGAATCAAACTCGTGACATCATCAGACAGACGAAATTCCCAGTAAGAGTACTCTTGTGATGTCATTATGCCAAATCAAACCTAAATTTTGCAGTACGTTCTTATTCTTCAGAAATATGGTGCCCGAATAATATTCATATTCACTTACCAAGAACTTGGAACAAAGATACTGTGCGAGGTAGGTCAGTCAGATAAGTATCATTTTCTGTGCCATTATAGTTGCGAATAATTTTGCTACTCAAACCCAACTCTACTGATAGGACCCTCGTAAAATTGCTTACCAAAGCTTTTTAATCACGTGCATTATGTTCTTATACTACATGTCCATTATGTACTATCTGTTCTGTGTATCTTCTGTGTCATTGATGCATTCGATATGAATTTATTTCACCTTTTACATTTCGTTTTGGGAGGTTTTATCAAATGAATGAAATGAATATCAAATAAAATAAACAGTTGAGGGTATGTGATACATTTGTCAACAAGTTCAGATGGTCAGCTGTGATGGACGTATTCGGTCAATTACTGACATCTTTGAAATGGATAGAAGCATGCTCCGAATGAGTGATACAACTTTTCCCTGATCCTAACTTCAGGCTCTAAAAACTGGAATAGTTGGTGCTAGATATGTATATATCTTCCCAGCCTGGTGGGACGATAACTGGTGGACGATAGACAAGGAAACCGAGGCAAGGATCAACTGTACTCGCCAAGAGCTCGCCAAAGCGGCATCTGACACTTTCGGAGTCGCCAACTTGTTTGACAATCCCTTTACAGTGAGTATCGGCAGTGAAAGGCAAAACTAGAGAACCTTCCAACAACCACGTGTTTTTCATCAGGTCCATAAAAATGCTAAGAGCGAGGAAACCACACAGAGAATGAAGTGAATGCAATATCACGTAAATATTGTAAATACATTGATAATGATTTATTTCTAGAACATCACCGGTATCGCCAACATAACCGCGCAGGAATTCGACCGTCTTTATACAGAGACAAGTAACTTCACCAAAGTGGATTTCGGCTACCTTTTGGTGCCTTCCGCATACGATACGATATGGACAATAGCCTTAGGGTTGAACAAGGCCCAAGAACGGATGGAACGAGAAGGTATGAGAGTTTATTTTGATCGACCGGGCCAGGTATGATCTCGAATAAGAATGGCGACAGTTCTTTCACTCAGTTTGGCCATCTTTTGTCCACACCTAGCTCACTTCATGAACTACTTACTGAATCCTCGATTCTTACCTTAGCTCTTACGACAGTTTCTACTATAACACACTCGCTAAAGGATGCCAACAACAGCCACGTTTGACCATCTTACAATCAGGTTTCTAACTCTGTTGCGCCTCACAAGTTTTGAAGTCCGTAGCGGGTACGGAGGTGAGCTTTTGATGTAGTAGAAGGATTTTTGTCTTTATCTAAAGAAACTTGGTGAGACAGGAATGAAGCTACCAAAGGTAACTGTTTACCATGATTAAGGATAGACTCCTCAGAAAGGCTTTTCTTCCATTGAAGGCTGGAACAGAACATTAGAAGACTTTACCTATTCCGACCTCAACATGACGGAACTAATTCTTGCGGAGACCAAATCAGTGGACTTCATGGGCGTGAGAGGGAAGGTGGCCTTTACACCTGAGGGAGATTGCTACACACTTGGCCAGATCACACAGGTTCAGGGTAAGTGGCTTGGGTTCATTGTCACAGGCAGGGAGAAAGGTGGCCGTTCGAGGGGAATTGATACTAGGCTGCACATCATTGCAACAACGAACTTGTTCAGAATATGCCAACTGCATTATCCACTTGATCCTAACTGTCAACGAAAGTGGTATTTTGCGAGAAGACAGGCTTGGCCCGTGCTGTGACCATCAACTAGTCGTCAACACAACGGAAACACAAATCCTGCATATTTCTTGTCTCTGGCCCTGACCACATGCTAATATGCACGCACGCCATTGCAAAGGGAACGCCTTTAGCCAATACAACGAAACTGTCAACAATCTATCATTATCTGATTATCTTACAATTAAAGAAACTATGACTGGCACTTACTGTCCGCAACTTCTTTTACAGAAAAGACATTTGCAAATGGCACTGCGTTTCTCAAGTCAGTTCGCCTGATGATCTACAAAGATGCGACAGGAAACGAGTCAGAAGAACTGATAACCAGAGGGAAACCGATATGGAAAGGTGAGAATGGGATAGTTATCATCGAAGTTCTCTACAAACATCTCCATTAGCTAACACATGTATTTGACTGATCACGACTGTTAATAGTCGCATCGTCAAACTGCCCTCACAATGGTTGGAGATCATGATATTTTCAAACGCGACATCGGGTGCTTGTTAACTCATATTTCTTCTAATAGGCCACCTTTCGTGTAGTATTTTGGTACTTCGGATATCCTACCGTGTTTCTAAGTCGTGTGATGCAAGTCATCACGCCGCATATCCGTGATCATTAAGCTATAAATGTGCTTCATCACAACACAGGTAGATGTCTCACTTGTTCTGCTGAAATTGACGAAAGTTTCCAATACTTTCTTGGCAAAGCGTATGATAGAATGACTCTGCGCTGCCACTTAAGGGTTTTTATTCCTTCTGGCAGCGTTGCAGTATAAAATACATCTACAAGTCAGAGTCTTTAAACTCGCTTCTTTTATGATAACTTTCTCTTTTTTCCAGGAGGGAAGCCTCCCAAAGACAGCATGACCACCCTTTTTGAGCACATCCACACCAGCGTATCCATCTACGCCGTCATGACCTCTATAGCTGTCATTGGTATTTCTCTGGCCTGTTTCTTCTTGCTCTTCAATCTTTATCATAGGAAGAAAAGGTACAGATTCGTTAGTTGACCCTCTCCTTTGCTACGAGCGACATGAGCGCTAGCTACATTTGCACTAGTCTTGTTCTCCCTGCGTTGCCTGCCTTTGAGTCGGTGCACGTTTCAGACGGAGTTGAAGTGGGGTCATTGAGCTCTGATATACTACTATATTGACCCCCAATCCATTAAATGACAGTTCCAGTATGCTTATTTTTTACTCGCGGAAGAGTATACACGTATTGTTACAAAAAGCAGGGATCATAGATGTGATATACTACGACTGTGGAAAAAAAACAGGATGAAACGGGATGTGAGAAACATAAGAAACAGCTCACATGACTTCCATTACGATAGCTCTAAGAATAAAGACATCTGCTGTTAAGAAAGTAAGCCACACAATTTCTGACTTATTGCTTGAACCGTTTTCTAACTTATGAAATTTCAATGTTTTTTTCTAGAATCATCAAGATGTCCTCACCGAACATGAACAACTGCATCCTTGTGGGTTGTATCGTCATGTATACCACCGTTATCTTCACTGACTTTGGGGCCACCGCAGCTGAAGGGGAGAGACAAAATCTCAGTATTGCAGTTTGCAAGGTATGTCTTCAGTGCGGGAAAAAGAACTTGCGACTCCAACGCCCATCCGTTGGGAACACACAGATATTTCAGCGCCGAGATGCTGGCACATATATTGGAATTGTATGTGCCCTATTTGATTCAGTTTTTGGCCCGATTATTGGCAACTCATTCGATGTTCACACATCGGTGTGACACCCTGGTTGTGACAAAATCAAAGAATTGGTTGGAGGCACCTTCAAATTAATCGGGTCCTGACAAAAACACATTAAATGTCTGTACTCTTTTTAAGGGTACATGTATTCCTGTTATTTTGTACTTCTTATAAACCAGTTTCTTTCAACACCAACAAGGTCAAAGGAGCGCCGTTCTGTCATAGAGTCAAAGATGGCCCCAAAGCAAGTCATAATATTTGGGGTTTTGTGATATACAGTTTTTCACTTTCCAGTTGCCGGCCTTCCTGGCCTGTTGTGGGTTCTCCCTCTCTTTTGGGGCGTTGTTTTCGAAAACCTACAGAGTCCATCGAATATTCATCAATAAGAAAATGAAGCGACGGGTGAGTCAAAGAGACTTTAAGATATTCATTCTTAGGAGAGAGTACTTAATCGTTTTTCGCATCATGCTCGTTGTGTTGCTTCAAACACACAACGTTAGGAGCGCCAGTGTGCTTCTCCCTGAAGAAGCACCTCATTCCGCGCCGCAACTTTCTCAAGCAGAAGCAGCTCCTTCATTGTCAATCGAGTCATTTTACAAATTTGATATTTAAAATCAGACATTTCAGCCTAAAACTGCATTGCTTCTTGTTCTTGCAGATTGTCAAGGACATTCACTTGTTTGCTATGGTTATGTCATACCTGGGGATAAACCTTCTCGTCCTGATCGTATGGGAGGCCGTCAGTCCACAGACCTTAAATGTGAAAATCACGTCCACAAAGGTTGGTAATCAACTGGAGTCAGTGTGGCACACTACGTTAAGTCTAAATTCCCTGAGTGTTGATCCAGCGATATAAACGCTGGAGACACTGGAGGTCTACCCGTTTTATCACTGCAAAACGTGCTTCAAGGTGATGTTCGACATCATCCTGATGAGATTCGGGTAATTTCTCTTGTGCCTCGTCGGTGTAGTCTACAAAGTACTTGTAAATGAGGATGGTTTGGTATTTGATTTTGAACTTTGGCTCTCTGTTCTATAAGATTACATAATTGTGACTGCTTTCTTTCCAGGTGGTGGACGCAGACACAGAGACGAGCTACTGGGTGTACGTCTGCCAATCCCCATACTCTTCCCATTTCTCTTCAGTAATCTACGGAATCCAAGGAATACTTCTACTCTTTGGGGCTTTCCTCTCCTGGGAAACGAGAAAGGTAGTTACTGGGCTAGTGCTAAAATACGATAAGCATACCGTAAATCAACATAAAGATCGGTAAATGAACTTTTTCTGACAGTAAGTCACCCTTACAAGTTCCTGGACAAACTATAGCTTGTGAAGATATATTTGGGAGATGGAGCCGCAGATGCTTAGATACATAAGTGCATACACATCCATAAGGTTCTATGACTTCAACTGTCGGTGTGGTTGGCAAATCAGCCTTACGATAGACTGTCCTAGGGACAATAAGGATTCTGTTTTGTAATGCTCTTTTAATTTCTAGAGGTATTGAACTTCGAGCACGTTGCTATCTATGTTTAAAGAGGCATCGTGAATCAGCAAAATTTACTACATGTATATATAGCTTCGGTCATGGTCGCACAATTTTATTTTAGGTGTATGCCATCACATACGGTAACCGCCGTCACCGCCCCCGGATAGTAATCAAATCAGAGAAGAATCGTATACATTGTATATACATTCTATCTGCTTTTAGGTCAAAATTCCCGAGCTCAACGATAGTAAGCAGATTGGTATGTGCGTGTACAACGTCATTATTCTTAGCCTACTGGCTGTGGGGATGTCGTTCGCACTCGAGAACAAGGTGGACCTTATCTATATTGTCCGGGCCTCGTGTATCCTTCTTGGCACAACCGTCACGCAGATTATCATCTTTGTACCCAAGGTGCGTAAGATTTGACGACTATGCAAAACTTGTTATCACTTGATTGTTTGTATAGCGACAATATCGGTCTTGCAATTAGTCCATGTACGATGCCACCCAAAGAAGATAATGCACCATGCATTGAGATTGGTCACTTAAGACATTACAGATTGCTGGAAGTCGTATACGATGATCAATTTGCTTAGGACCATGTCTTTTATGTAAAATTTGCCTTTCTCTCGTTTTTTAGCGTAGCATGTGCCCCTTCTTTTTTCTTACATAGCTTTGCCCTCCTCTGGTTTTAGCTAACATGGCCAATATATCTGGCCTTGTCAACATTATGCTGTTTCTGCACTAGAGATTACTCTGGAAAGTAACCTGTTTTCTCTTCTTCCTTTTTTGTTATAACTACTCTTCTTCTCCAGGTACAGATGTTGATCTCGGGCGCTGTGGCCCCAGAGGACCTCAGTGAAGGCACAATCGGCACAGTCACCGCAACCATATCAGCCTCTGCCACGGGCGACAGCTCTTAATATCATACTCTCGTGGTTCGTGAACCCCTCGCACATACACTATCGACGAGAACAGTTTAGTTTACCGTCCGAAAGTCTTATATATCCAACATTATGACCTCGAATTCGCCATAAATCATTATAAGAATGTGGCCGTCCGAATAATATCATTCTTACTAGCTTAGTACACAATTTACTACCGTCCGAGTAATTGAAATTGTCTTTTAGAAATATTACTTATTGTACTCGTCTTGTACTATACTGTAACCCGGTAATGATTTTTTTAAATCATTTTTATGTGATATGTATCCTGATTTATATATTACATTGCATCCCGTCCGTACAGCTGATCGATATTCGACTAACACTATAAAATCACGTTTTGCACAATTTCATGATGTGTCCATATGCATTCGTGCAATCAGGTGGACCAGTATAGCACATGAATATACTGTAGTATAAAGTTGTATTAGATATCTCACAATATTGCTGCAACTGACATGAACTCTGTCCTTAAGGCTGACCTATGGTGGTAGTGGCCTCTTCATTTTTGAAATATGCCGTCCGACTGTCAATATATCCCTTTTATACATGTGAATAACATATACATGTGAATAACATATACGGGTAACTTCTAATGTTTTCTCTAACTGAAGCCATAAAATCCGTTTGTAAAAATCGTAATTTTGTCTGTATAAACAATTTCGTGGATTAATTCCATTTATTTAAATGAAACACTAGTAATTTTGAAAGAATTTTTGCGGAATGCGCACATACTGCAGGGGAAATCCGGAATGGATACCCTCGGAACCTGTCTATCATTTTTTGACAATATCTGAGAAACCGTACGGAAAACTGTTGTAGATGTGTTTCAAATGTGTTGTAAATGTAAGCACAATAATTTTTAAATAGACAATTTCGACATGCAAGCGTCCGTCCACGATAGCAGCCACCTTATTATCTTGGGGGCCTTGTATTTAATGCGTCGAAATATCAACTCTCAGTTTGGTAGGGTAACAGATACATCACCAACAACTGTACAGCTTTATGTTTGATTGTTAAACAGATAAAATACGAATGACGAAGAAATTGAAATTAGATACCAAATATATGTTATCAAATAAATATAATTTGTCCTACTTTCTCTGCCCCTTAAAGACCAACGGGAAGAACGAAATTTACTGCCGGATATCATGACACCTCCCGAATTATTCGATTGAGACAGTCTTTGAGATAAGGTTGCGTCAACACATGCCCGATGTTTCAAAATGGACATGATCCAGATTTCAGCAAACTTATTTGCTACATATTTTAAAACACCCACTTAAGCAGTTCCCTTAAAACTCCTTTTCGAGTTGAATCATGTCACCTTGGCATCGCCAGCCACAATGTGGACGACATTTTATAATCATGTTTCATGGTCATCCGCTTCCCAACCATCTTAGCCTTGATGTTTCTCTCACCCATCTATGTTAATAATTACATGACCAATATTATTCCATCGATCTCGACTCCGCTTTCAAGATTCACATTTCCAAAGAAAAGATTAGATTAGAATAGATGAGCTTTAGTCACTCGGGCGTTCCTCTTACTAATATACCTTTTACCAAGGGTAGATTAATCTTAGGTTGCATTTGTTATGGCAGACTCGGTTGCCAATGGTCAATTACAAAGAGAGATCGGGCTGACGATGGTCACCAAAACGAAGGAGATGTGCAGGAAGATTTGCTATATCGATTAGAAGTCACAAGGCTCTCGGTTTAACAACATCTTGAACTTACGGCAGATACTTTAAACCTAACGCAGCGTGAGACGTCCTTGTCTCAATGCAAGCATGCCCCAGCCTCAGGATTCACATTAGACTTGCTTCGAGCCTGCACCATGCTGAATATTTACATTAGACGTCCCAGTTTTGATTCGAGCCTGCACCAGGCTCAGGATTCACATTAGAGTCATTGTCCTGCAACGACACTGCCTCAGCCTAATGATTCACATTAGCCTCAGATTCGCCTTATAGTCTTGTTGCGAGCCTGACAAAATCTCACGATTCACATTTATGCTACTATGCAACGAGAGAATGTTTCGCTTTACTTGAATTTGCAAGCACCTCTCACCTCCGTGTTCGATCCGACAGATAACAACATCCTGTAACTAAGGGTAACATCGAAGTCTAAATTTAGAAATGATGTAAATCTGGCTTAATTCATTTTGACAATATTGGCGTTGTTAATCAGTGAGTATGTGGTATTGATGGGCAAGTCCACCTGATGCAGTGCGCTTGATGTGATGGAGCATCTTTGATGTCCCCCTGGACCCTAATGGACAAGATTACCAGTGCTTAATGGCTGGGCATCTACGTCATCCACTGCACTCTCTTCATTATTAGGTCCGCTCGCCAACAAATCAAGCAGGGGAGCCACGCTACGGTTTTGGCTCTTGTAGTATAGTTTAGTCATTTGCCGAGGCAGAATTGACTAAGATTTACCAATTTACTAAACCCGTTTGATTGCTTCGTATCTGATTTCAGAAGTCTGGAAAGGATTCGCCCCACGAAGTCTGGGAAAGTGTTACTTTGGGGAAGGTGGTGAGCTACAATCCCCGATTGCTCTACAACCAATTCATCACAGCGATTAAGAACTTTTTAAGACACGAATTAGGGACTCAGATTCAACCGATATAAAGCATTCCTCTTCAATATTGAGTTAGTTTGTCACTCTGGTAGCAAGAGCGATTAAAATCCGACCAATCTAGATATTTCATTGCAATGTTTTTACAAAAGAAGTGTATCAGCTATGTTACCCTAGTGCCAGAAAGACGGCGAATCGGTCTAACGAATCGGTCTAAAAACCGGTCAAGGTTATCTAGAGATAATCACTCGACCTGAAAGATGGTGAAATAATTCCCAATTTTGACACTCATGTCGTAAAATGCATCCTTCTTATTTTGAAACATGTCTGGAATTCTGCCAAAGACAAATCCTGTCGCAGGGCTTGTTTCATGTATGAGTAACCTACTTTTTGTATATCATTGCCAACAACAGTTGTCAACGACTAGTCGTGGTTACATTAAAGAGGAAAATGGCTTCTCGCCTTCCTGCCGATGATTAAATTACTCGACTACATGTCCCCTTTTTGCATTTGGCAAATTAGTATCGATTTCTCCAAATGCAAGCTTTCCTGGAATGACGGATCTGGTCCAGGAAAAGTAAATATTCCTCGAAATCAATACGATAATCTCTCACCTATACTATTTTTGTAGCAGCAAACGACTCCTTGGAACATTTCAATCAAAGTTGTCATTGGTCTATTGATTGTTGGGTCCAGAGATGGATTAATGGCGTTGGGTATATGCAGATAGGAGTCGTAAAGAGGATTGTGTTACAGGTAAAAGCCTGGATGTCCGAGGACTCAATAATCCTCTTAAAAAGCTAAAAATATATCAATATGGATCTGTTTATGCTTCCATGCGACCTTGACATTGAAATGCTATTGAACCCATTTTCGTCATATTTGTTGTTGACATTTTGATCTGTCCATATCATGAAAAGTTTATATTTCGGTACTATTTCGTGTTAAGTCCTTCAATGAGCGAATGTCTTTGCCAATTTTTGAAACAAATGGTCCAAATAGGGATGAAGACTTCACATTCCGAATTCTTCAACTTTATTCAACTCTGTCTTCTCTCATGTCACATCCAAGTTAAACACATACAAAAGTAATTTCATAATGACAATAGATTGTCAATGACAAATAACGACAAACACAAATGGTGATTACATGCAATCGTCCTCCTTCAGCATAACTACCTAAAGAGTTACGATCACTCATGTACACCCTATGATTTTACAAACAACTTTATCGACATTTTTGCTAGAAAGATGCCATAATTATAGTAAATCTTGTTTACCGAAGACGAATGTATATATCGAAGGTGGCTGAGACGCTTGAAGGAGAAACGTTGGCATGTATTTCATAGCATACATTCAATACCAAACTCAACTTCCAACTTCCCCAGTACAACGGAATTGGGCATTAAATGCAGTAGAGTCCAAGACACTAGTAAGTGACGACAATTTCTTATAAAAAGACAGCCATTGCATGTTGCGCATCTCTGATGACACTGCAACTGAATTCCAAATATGCCCAGAACCACTGCTATATTTCCCAAAGTATCAAGTCTGGTGTATTACTGCCAAGTGATCGCGCCATATAACTGTTCTTTATAATTGAATTTGAACACAGTTGGGAGATTAAGAGATATTTGGGGATATATATGCGTGCAATCTCATTGGTGTTAATAAAAGATGAGTTATTGTGACCCTCTGAGGTGAACACATCTCTTCCAATTCAATAATGTCGCAGGTTCACTTCTCAGCGATGCATGATGCATAAGCGATGCTTTTATATGGTTCATGATTTGTGCACAAACATGTATTATTGGTGCAAAGCTGGCTGGAACTGACCGATTCTTTTCCCCCGACACTGTACTGACCTTTGCAATTGGCTGCTATGGGTCTGACATGAGTCTTTTTGTTGACCAGTTACACCAAAAAAGACTCAAGTGACTTTGTGGGAGAAATTATCCACGTCGTCTTTTAGCAGAAGAAGTTTTTATCGATTTAGCTTGGGGCCTTTCTTGTGCACATTTCTAGTTTGAAACTGATGACGAATGATCATCGTATTGCGTTCATCAACAGTCTCATCAGTGACATGTTAAACTAAAGATATTCAAGTGTTCTGATCGTCTCTTCCATTTTGACGACATATTAACTGGAGAGAAAGTAAAAGGAGTTCAATCTTCATCCACTGGCCAAAGTTGATATTGGGGAAACTTTAATTTCAAATTCAATTCCTGAGATTTTGTAATCCCGGAACGTATGAGTAAGCTAATCTCAACGGATAAAAGCCTTGGTTTCCAGGAGGAAAGTAATTTTCTTAATGTTCCCCACGGAATCAAAAAAACCTTTTAACCATATTGAAATATGCTGGAAGGGTAAACACAGGATCGATGGACTATCCTGGCTATTCCAATAGGTCTGGGTATCCCAAACAACGGAAGACTTGGGAGACAAGAACAACGTCCAGGTGCATTAACAAAAGGGGAGGTGAGGGCCAACTAAAGCACTGCAGATGCAGATGCAGTGCCCTACCATCTTTGTGATCACAGTCCTGACTGCCCGTACCTACAACGACCTTCCTGCGCACTGGAAATATACCAAGCTACCGACTGTTTACCCTTTTCACCCGGGGACTTCTTGATAAACAATTCAAAATGGCCGCAAGCGACAATAGGAGCTGGATAAAGAGGTTGACCTCAACTAAACAGCTAGCGTACTCGAGTGGGAGATGAGTTCCTACCTGGGATGCAATTCAGCAGCCCAGGATGACGTAAAGGGAAAGACATGTATACAGACGGAAGAACATGACTTGTGTGTCGCGCCAACAACATCCGCCAGTCGGAACTCTGATAATTACTCCTAGCTCCGACACACGAGACGTCTGTGAATTTGAACCGGCTCCGTTTAACTTTCCATTAGTTCTTCTTGATATCTCTCGAGCAAATAAGTTGATCTTTTCTATTTTCATGTCAGATGGGGCGACACTCTCCAGTTACAAAGCCATCGGTAAGGAGATTTGACGCATAAGTAAACTTCCCGCTGTGATGAGTCTGTTTCAGCAGGTTTAATATATAGAAGTGGACAGTTAAGGTTGTTTAAGCAAGAAGTAGATATAGTTAAGATTATTGATGCTATAGCTAGTAGTATTCAAAATATTGGTTACGTAGTTACACGGTTGTTGACGCTAGAAGAAGTGTTTTTTGCTCTATTTGACAAGCGCCGACTAGTCATCAGGTATCACACACTAGTGCGGACGACGAACCTTACATCCTTTTTTTTCAAACGGAGCGGAGTTTAATCTTTCGGAAAGCTTTTAATGTAAATTCAGCTGAGTACATGTACGACATCTCTTTGATCAGTTTGAAAAAAATAGAGCTTAGACTTTCTTGCGCAAGTTGAGACTTGGAGTAAACAGGGATGATTGGTTGGTGTCATTAGGTTTTGGCTTTTATGGTATTTCTTTAACACCTCCACAGCGAACTCGGGCTTTCTCAGAAGCTGATAAAAAATTTAGGTAAATTGCCACATAGATAATCATCAACGATATCATAAGAGCAGAAACATAAGTTAATCGACACCAGTGTGTAAGATTGTGTGGAACATGGAAATAAGGAGTTAAATACTCTTTTAGGTCCATAATTGTTATATATTCGCAGTACTTCTTACATGCATACACGTGACGACTTCAGTATACCCTTTGTGCATTCATGGGCATCAATAGATCCCCTCGCAATATCGCACTGATAACCTCATCATAACCAATTCTCCAGTTATAAGAACGTCACCAGAGTATTTACATTCCCTGTTAGAGAATATCATGGCAGCTACGTCATGTTGAATGCGATGGGTGTGACTGATAGCATGCGAGTTTGTCCTATGATTACCCCTGGGGCTGGGGATAAACCGCGCTAGGAAGCTCGTAGAAATTGGCAATATCAGACGTACCGTATGATTACGGTTGCATGTCAGTCTCACGAGCAAGGGTTGAAGAAAATGTTAAAGACTTTTTGCAATAAATGCACGTTGTATTGAATCTTCAACATAGATATCGCAAGCAGACAATTAGGACATTCCTGCTTAGCATCCGCCAATAGATCAGAGGAACTGCCAATGTTTTCCGATTAAAATTTGAGCCCGCAGTCAACAACGGAAGGCACCATTCACGAAGAGGTCACCAAACTGTTGCACTTCTCCAAAAAGAGCACGCCATGATAGTGACAGGGTTCAACAATATTACTGCTCATCGCCAATCAGAGCTACTCGCTATAATAGTTGAAGAATGGCCGGAACCTCCGGCGCCGTGATCAGCACTATCCTCCGTTTGGTCAATGTCGTCGTTCTCGTTAACCACATTTGGACAGCCCAATAGAGGAAATTATAACTGACCACTATACTGCAACAAGATAGATGTGAAAAGATCGCAATCCGTCAGGTAATCAAGAGGCGTTCTGTTACGGGACTTCGAGTAAGGAGGAGCACTGAACTACTGTCAAGAGCTTCTGTCAGAGATGGAACAAAACCAAATCACTGCGGAGCTCATCAGCGCAATATCATGTGACCAATTTCATCAATGAGATGGACACTTATTGAGGTGTCACATATGAAACTAACTAGGGTTCGAGTCCACACAGCTTGCCTCTGTGTGTATGCACTGCAGTGAGTTCCAATGAAGAAGTCACTGGTCCGAGAGCGCATGAAGGAGGAAGTTGGCACTCGATGACGAATGGAACCTAACAGTATTGAAAACTCATTATCACGTTGGACTTCTGCTGTCAGATGGAAAGTTCAATTTTTTAGTCTTGCTCATGACGTCATCCTATCAATATCACTCAAAAGCGCTGCATTGCACGGCCTCTACATCACTACACGATTTGCATAAGAGAAAGGGATCGGGAAACAAAAATGTCAAGTTACCATTATGATGAAACCATTAAGGAAAGGAAAGGGTTAACTCCAACCCGTGAGATCACCTTCTTGCCGACGACCATCAATCACCTAACCCCTGGGAAGCCTAAACACCGCATTCTCCCTAAAATAGCTGGCTTTATGAATACTTTATGTACGATGCGACTCAACCTTTTCCTCCCATGAGCTAAAAGTGATTAGTCGGAGCAAAAAGGAAAGAAAATTTAATCAGACCCATCTTTGCCATTATTCCTGCTAATCCCAGGCACTCCTGTGGCTATCCCGCTGATTAACTCTGCATTATTCATTATCATTACCGTGCGAGAAGTGCGAACTTTCAGTTTTTCTACTGCACAAGTAAATATTATACTAGGAAATGATCTTCATTCTCAGAGGTAAAAAACCTGATGATGGAGATTGACAAAAAAGGTTTTGTCCTCTCCATCCTGTCCACGATGTTCATTGATGACCTGTATCATTCAGAGAAGACCTTGGTCGCGTTTGCTCGAACCCGCACACCTGCCTCCGCAGCACACTAGTAGCGGCTATTTGAACCAATGCAAAGGTGCCGCTCATACATGTAGATCTGAGATGCTTAATGCAGCCATTGAACTCTCAGCACATACGACCCAATCGCCCAAGTTACAATTCCAACCAAAATCGGATTTGCTGTTCCTCCAACTGTGGAATATTTTACGGATGCCTACAAAAGGTATTGGCTAAGTATGCTAACTAGTCGTTGGTAAAATTTTAATGGAACTGACACGACTGGTTCCACTATCAAAAGGGCAGCTATTGCTGCTTCGAGTCACGGAGTAAAGCACAAAACAGCTCATTCAGGAGTACCCCATCTGTCATTTCCAGTTGAGGGTCTCTGAAAGCACCTATTGAAGGGACGGAGAGGAATGACCTTCGTCGCGACGTGTTCTAGACTGATAGGCAAAATGAGATACATCTTGCGGCCCCCAGGTTGAGGATTCAGGGAAGATAGAGGGTGCGAAAGCGAACCTTACTGCAACTGGGGACGGAAAATGAGAAAACCTTGTAACGTCAAAGCAACCATCTCTGGCTTAAGAAGCGGTTCCGGACCAGCGAGATTGAAAATGTACATTATATGCAAAAGAAGCTTCACCATATTATTAACAAAGATCCTTCTTATCTCCATAGATTTTTCCTCACATTTGGTACATTTAATTTGTCGTAATGTTATTGACATTTCCTGTGGAGCAGCACGGCAGCGCTGCATGATAATGTCACATACATGATTCGCCGCGGGAGTTTCGATTATCATATTAGCGTCCGTCAGCGAACAATGGTATCATGTGCTTTCCACATTACTTCATATAAACAAGATTAAGGATCGATGAATTCGCTGACGGCTTATTGAAATTCTGACGTTTACTGATTATGCCATTGGCTCACGCGTTATCAATCTTTATACACTTTGTCAGTCTCCTGTCCATGGACACAGTAACTCGATTACGAAGATGGACGTCTTGTGCTCTGTTGCTATTACAGTAACTGACTTGAAAGGCCAGCGACATTGGTGCTGGATGAACAGTGGTGTGTGCTCTGGTGCACATGTGTTAGTGCAGCTTTAGAGAGAGGCTTGTTGTTCTCTGCTTTATACTATGTGCAAAGGCTAATGGAGGATTTCATTTGACTCCTGAACATGTAGCTGCAGCACTATCATCATTATATTATGATGCAGTTATATACCTCTACAAATAGAAGCTACTTAATTCGAATGTGGACGTGAAAGACTTGATGCTTGGGGGACAGTGGTTATGACATGAGAGAAGCGATGATGATGTAGTGCTGAGTTTCAACATGCGTCAGTCATGTAATCGTGCTTAGTCTCAGTGAAGGCAGTCATCGTTGTTTTCACAGTATGCAATCGCAACAGATGCATGTTTATGGAGAAAATGCATCATGATTACCCGTTCGAAGTTGTGAGTCAGTTTAGGGACATCACAACACTGACAGCATAATAGTATCTATATAGTATTGAAAAGATGTCACTGACATCTTCGGTTTACTTAAATGTTACACCTTCGCCGGGCGACAGACGAATTATCGTAACCGCTACTCTTTTGGTGATACCAAATAAACAGAGGGTTATTTGCCTCAGAAACTATGTCTTAACTTTATCAAATGAATGTCTTATCGCGCATAATATACTTGAACATGGAGCTGCAACAAGCTTAAAACGCTCGAAGTCACTTCTGGCATAGCAAGTATTGGTGCCATTATATCACTTCCATAGACTGCCTCACGTCAATCGGCGTGAATTTCAAACAGGTTTCTGGTTTTTGCCTTATTGAAAAGAACTAGTGGTATTCGATAAATCAAACAAACTTTCTTTCACACTGCACTTTTCGCTTTAAAATCTACGCAGAGCGAGTGAAGAAAATCGATGTTAGTGCGTATTGTGAAACAGCATATCTAGAAATTGGCTCTCTGTTTTTTGTAACCGTCTCTGCTGAGAGTTAATTCAGTGTTTACTTTTGGCGACAAGATTGTGAAAAGACAGAATGGATGAGATTCTTGAATGAAAAGAACTGAAACCTGTTTCGTCGACAACTTGGTTCAAACTCTGCATTTTACCCGGGAACACGTCGTAGTGGCTCAAAAGCAATGCATTAGCTGGAGAGATAAGGACACATGGTCATGAGGTAGTGTTTTTGGTCCACTTTATTTGTGACTTTCTACCAGTGACGTCAAAGTTCATCAGATTATTCAGCTTCAGACAGAAGATATCGATCAGCGATCGTTCTCGACAGGACGTTACATTAACTGGAGAGATAAGGACACGTGGTCATGCCTTCGTGTTTTAGTCCACTTTGACTTTCAACTTGTGACGCCATTATCCGACAGATTATTTAACTTAAGACAGAAGATACCTTAAGGCAAGGCATCGAACAGGTTGAAATGTTTCCCGAATGATAGAATCGCCATGGAGGAACAGAAGTGCATGCGTCAGGTTCGAAATCTAGTCAATGCACAACGGGTCTAGCTACCATATGTTAGTGTCATTTCGGTTGTCGATTACCGACTACGGTTGGGTCACTCAGGCGGAATCAGTGGCATTGGTCGCCAAATAGTCCTGGTGATGAACATTCTAAAAAACACGGGATGACAGAGGACACTAACGGAGGCGGCATTGGAGTAGTGAGTGTCCTCGCATTGTAGATGTAACCGTGCAGTGCCAATGACTCCATGGCCAAGATTTTCTATTCTGAGACGAGATGGTCTGCTTTCAACTTCTACCAACAACCCCTCTCATCAATGCTGCTCCCATCTGTTGCACCCTCTGTGTAACGAATAGCGCAGGAAATTCCCTTACTCATTTTGTTCCAAGCTTAGCATGCAGCGACCTTCAAGTAGTGCATTACCTGCCCCAAATGGCCATTAAGAGTATGCTAGATGAATACATATGAATGAGCCAGAAACAAGTTCTTGAGACCACGAAATAAGAATTCATCCACCAGCAAAGTGAATATTTTTGTAGGACCTATTCTCATTGCTGGACAACAGTGGTGAATGAGACCTGATATGATCGGAATTCCCCATCCACGAAAGCAATGTTTGGCGCCATTTTGTTAATGGTGTTGTGTATAACGTTATTTATCCATATCATTTCACACACACATCAGCCTCAATTGACGAGAATACGGCAATAGGATGTCAGAAGTAACTGTCTATAAATTAGTGCGCAACCCGTATAAGGCCATTTGAAAACTGATTTGGCACGATTCTCACCACATAACGCCTGTACACCGAGCATTGTTAGATCTAGTATTGGGCCATTCAGAGTGGTACCAGTTCAGGTAATTCACTTCATCAATTTGCCAATTATATGCTGAGATTGTCTCATAATTTTGCAATTGTACAGGGGTAATTTGGGCAATTTTGCCAGCGGGTTATAGTCACAGACCCAATCCAACTGGTGCTTGCAGATCCATTACCATGAACAAAACCCGAGCAATGTACACAAAACTGATCACTGGATGTGTGTTGATGTTGCAGAAACTATCACTTTCATGAGAAAAACTAATGCGCTTGGTGGCCATCACAGTTCAAATTAACGGTATTCATATCATATCTGATTTGCAAAATCAATGCCACGTACATTACTTGACTGTCTATTAGGTAATGTCACACGAAGTCACAAATAGTAGTCTCTTCCATCTCATCGTACGTCAAAATTATTCACGCTTGTACCAGGAATATATTTTGCTCTGTATCAAACATGACCCAGTGCCGCTACTGTGCATATTAGTCACTCGAAGATGGCCAATATACCCCCACCCCCTGCTCCTGCCTATAGTCCCCCTTTAAGGCACGTGGCTATCTCGCACTTGTTTCAGTCTGGCCCTTGAATTAAAAGTCAACGATTTTATCTGCCTTCCGCACTCTCCAGAGCAACTGTGGATTACGTAGTCAGAGTCACGACACTAGTCACTAGTTTCGAAGATTTTTAAGCCGTTTCAAATAGGTTTATCAGTGGATACCACATTGGGTGTCAGAAATCCATTAGTGACTGTAGCATTAGTATAAATTCATCGATTTTTGATACCTCGCAAGCAGATTTGTCTCTCAGAGTAATCAACTTTCGGATTAAAATGTCACTGAATACACTATCCCTAGACTAATTTGGAAAATACATTACCCAGAAAGACAAAATAAGTCGGCTTCTTGACTTTGGTTGAACTGAAGACCAGTATGCGACTGAGGAGGTTCGTCAGAAACAAAAGGGGTCCTTCAAATCAATTCAGATTAGGTCAAACCTGTTGACTCGAAGACCTCACTCAATATTGCCCAGTAGGTATGCCTAGCTTTTTGACCAGAGTCACCTACAAGCAGTAGGTAGGCGTGGGGTCTGGGCCTCAGTTTTACATGATGGTGAACGGGAGGTGAGTGTAGGCGGGTGGAACCTTTGATGTTACATCAAGATGCACAATGCAAGGTAATACAAGGTAAAAGTAACTCTCTTTGAGGTACACTGGCATTTTGATATTGAAATAGTGAACGTTTTTACACTGTAAACCTTCACAATAATCGCCTACTATGCTTGGCAACCCCATCGATGCTGCTACAGACTACGACTAGCGCAATATATTTTGATGTTGTACTTTAAATCATCAACAGCAACAGTACGTGCATTATTTATGTGATTCCATTAGCACCGGTTATCTGTGACAGGTTTTTAAATTTCTAGCTTTGCATACCAAGTTGCTTCAGATGTGCTGACTGGAATGATAATGAAGTCCTCTTGACGTACACAATCGTGTTGTAAATGTCCCTAGATAAAGACTGACGCCACATTGTTTTGCCCTAACCTAACAAAACGTACTGCTGAACTGCACGCTGGCCAAAGTGCTGTCGCCAGAGACCCAATCTGCATAATTTAGTGATGCTTTCTTCTATCCAGGAATCAACGTGTGTTGGACACTGAAAGCTGCTGTTCTCTCTCTATGGCGCAGAGGATTTCTCTCATGTGAACGCGCGAACGAGCATAAAAGTCACCAAAGAGACGACTTTTGGATCTTAATTTATCGAAGAGGAGAAAAGTGGTAAGTGCGTACATTACTGATTCTTGCTTTGAGAAGATAGTCATCACTTGCATTTTGAAAATAAGGTGTTGCATGCCTTTCAGCATAGTAGATCGTACAGTATGTGGCCGTTACGGTTTCTGTTTAGAAGAAAAGTTCTCATCGTTTTTAAAATAAAAAATATTTTTGAAGGCGTACGGGGTTTTCTTTTTTTCTTTTTTTTTTATTTCGCCAATTTTGTAATGATCAAGATTTAATTAGTAAAATTTTGTCTGAGGTACTGGGGAAGGAATTGGTATTGTTCAATCATGATACGTATGTTTTCCTCAAGGTTTCTTTGGTTAACTTGGATGGCAAGAAAAATATTATGCTGTACTTGATGTGTGTTTTTTTTCAATTACTCGGACAGAGGTTGGAGAAGGTGCAGTTGGTAATAGTGATGAGGATCAACGGCGTTATAGAGTCGTCATTGGACGGTTAACGATTTCATATTATAACTTTAGATCATTTCACTCTTTAGAGATCAGCTTGACATTGGTTGTACAAAAACTGATCGTGAAACACATTATTAAACCTTCAAAGAAACCTACTGGCTTGTCAATACCAGCTGCTAGGAAATTTGTAACGATCAGTTCAGATCTTTTGAAAGGTGGGCTACAGTTGTTTTGAAATGCACTGAAAGAAAATCAATGGGTCACAATTCCATTTTGCAATCTGGAATGAAGTATGTATTGATAAAAATATCAGTTTGAAATAATTTTTTACTGCTATTCTGTTAGGTACGAAATAACTATTGATCTTGTGGCTGTGACTGAGCCGCCAATACAGATAGCACAGGTCAAGGTCGTTTTCAGTTGCAGCCTTTCCAACATCCATCTACCAATTAGCTTAAATCCACCTTTACCAAAAATGACCAAAGCTGCATTGGTGAAAAATAACTTTAGAGGTTCGCAGGACCAATACTACGTTGTCTAGATTACCTCCATGGTGATTACTTTCTCGGGCAACTATATCGCATTTAGTAAGAACCCTTAAGCCACGACATCTACCCTTGGTGATACCCTACACCAATGTTGTCATCAGTTGCCACAGTTTTCTTTTGGAGTCATGTAACCTCAAAGTTGCCTTCGCTCTGAATCCCTAGAATCGATAATTAATTTCCCGGTCAGTTCACTGGAGACGTTTTTCTGTCCCATTCCTATACTTCATACCATGTTATTAGGATTAGATGACGTTTCATCATACTCGCTCGATACGAAACTCTTTTGTCGTTAGACAAACTTATTTCTCATCATTTGTCAGACCTCGATTTTCTTGTGGATTTTCTTAATGTCTTAATGAATCTAGTTTTTTGATTTAGATTTTTTCTTTGAACTAACTTTTTCCAACAACAGGGCCTCGTCTGATGATATAAATGATACACAACATAACAGTAGATATGCTATTACATTAACCTACATTTCAATGTCACACATCGTTTATGATGTAGCATATAGATAAAGTAATACAAGTTACAGCATCCTCACATTCAGAATTTAGCAGGACAAGCCATCCCTAAAGTTTCCACGGCAGAAGCAGATCAGGAAATCGTACCTCTGTTAAATCATGCATCACCTTCGGCTGTGCACTATAACCTAACCATCTCAGGAAATTTCATGTGACGGGCGCAACGAGTCAACAAAACCTGAATGGACCTAATACAAAAAGATGATGATGGGCTTAACTGGCGTAATCATCTTTATATTTCACTGGTTCATATATGCATAATGACAAATTAGAGATTGTCACTATTAATCTAAGTTCAGTTTGCCTCTATAATTGGTTTCGCCGAAGGAAGTAATTCAGTTTCGCTATAAGGGATGGGAGTAATGCGTACGATATTCTGAATGATGTATGTACATGTATATATAGTTCTGAATAGATATCTTATTTCAGGTTGCACACACACCTTGCCTGATGCTCCGTCTTCCTAGAAACCCAGGAGCACTGACCACATCATCAGGGCTAGAGCCATTAAATTGATATGCCAATTATAGTCTTTTTCTCTCTCTGATAAATGAAATTGACCAGGACTGCAATATTTATAAAATATTTTTTCGCAAGGATTCTGCATATCAGGTGCCTTCATTTTGTAAGTGTTGAAGAAATATAAAGAAATAACTCCCACATCAACGACATACTACTTTTAGATATCACCAGCACTTCATCGTTAACTTTAACAATTATATAGGCATTGGTAATTATATGCCAGCAGCCCTGCTCTATATATATAACCATCACCGCAACTCAAAGCGATTCGGTTCACAATCAAACTCCGACTCTAATTAAATGGTATAATAATACATCGAACGTGGTAATTTCTACTGACTTGTTGACAAGTACATGTATTCATTTATCATAATTATGTGAACGGTTTTAAAGATAATGGTGCATTTAATAGTTATAATTGCGGTCAGAGAATTGGTCCTCTCGGTTGGCCAAATTGTTGGTAATAGCCGAATGTAGCGGAAAGTGCATCATATAGGCATATATAGGTACGTTGTCATACATGTAATTGATATGAGGAAAAGAGCAAGGTCGTTTATCTCATTGGTTTTGGTAGCTTTATTGCCTCCAAATACAACTTCGAGGTAATCAAATACAGTGGGCGCCAGTATGGCCAACGGGTGACTACAAACCAAGACTACCAGGTTAACGAAATGCCTAAGAGGTCAAATAGGCCAAGCGTCTAATTCCTTAACAGTGCATCTGCAACAGATTAAGTACATGTATTTTTTACGAAATGGGTAATTTGGTTCTGTTATAGTCGTTAACACAGTAACCTCATCGATTTTGAAGTGTTGCGAAAGGTACAACTATCATTGTTCAGTGAGAAGAAACTGGAATGAAAGATTCCATGCTGTTCAAATGCTCCTGCTATTAGAAGTTCAAGGCCCTAACGCACTATTCCAGAAGCACAGGGGAAAAGCAAATGAGGCAAGCAACAAAACAGCACCTTGCCCGAGTAACCTTAAAGCCCATGATATCGTATGTGCATCAATAATATCTAATAAGAAAATGCTTCATAAGATGAGATTTTGTGCTCGTTCCAATCACCCTGCTTCGAGAAAGCCCGTTACAATCCAATCATCCGATTGTCCCTGAACTCGTTCGCAAGACATCTCCGTCGGCTGACCGCCGATTTTATTAGTTCTGCAACAAGTCACGAGATGATATGTGGCTTTGTGGTATGTCCGCGAGAATGTGCACCCAAGGGCGCAATGGTAAATATTCTGCATATCTCATCTGGAGAGAGATTTCTGTGGCTTCGTTTGGTATTTATAGCTTCTACACAATGAGAATGTCATATACGAGGTACGAGATAAGGACAGGAATCAAAACCTGCTTAAGGTCTAACCCTTTAGATGGCTGATTAGTTTAAGCTTTGTATTCATCTTGTGTTCGATCTCCAAAATATAACTTTTTAGAGATGTCCTGCTGACTTGCATCATTATTGGCGATTGCAAGCATACATGTCATAGACTACTGTATTCCAACAGCAAAAAATATAACATAAAATGTTGGATTGATTATTGAAACTGTCCGTAATTGTTGGAATAAATACTGAAACTGCCCGTAATTGTTGAACTATACTGACACTGTCCGTAACTAGGATGATGGGGAGAGAAAAATAGGCCATTAATGTGTTCGGCATCTGTGAAATGGATTCGACGGCACTCAACATGCAGTTTCTAACGATACCGTAGAGTTTGAGTTTTCGTGGTGGAAATTGCGCCCAAACATGATAATTCAATAAGAGTTATAGCATTTTGGAATAGTCAATTTACCCATGTTTCTCTTTACTGTGGTACATATAAGTAATAGGTTTTATAGTCCGCATTGATATCCGCAAGGTTATGACTACCCCTTAGCTCTCTCAAGGTTTCCAGCAGCCTCAACTGGCCTTCTCAATTCCCCTGGAACGCCCGCAAACGGCCTTTCAATATTCAAGTCCGCCAAACAAGCTGGTATACTGGATTTGTTTGTTTTAGTTCATGTGTATACGTGCATCAGTAGTCAAACGCACTATCATTCAGTATGGTTCATTCGATAGCATCTTGGTAATTCTGTGATAATTCACCACCCAGACATACACACAGACTTGGCTAGACTTCCCTAGATAATCATGACTCATCTTTGCATGAAAAGCTTTTCTTATTGCGATCGTTCCTTAAGAAAATTACATTGTATTCTCCGCAAGATAGATACACATGTCTGGTATTGTCATTATACCAATCTCCAACGGCAAGGTTGATGTAATGTTTAACACACTGGTATACAGTAAACTGAACCCCGTTTGGAAGATTGGTGTGCGAAAACCAATCTTGCCATCGTAAGTTCAGGATTATATCCAGGAACAGGTTGTTGATAAGATTCCTGGATCTCCCCAGGAAAATAGTGTCAAGGGATGCCGGTCATCTAGGTATATTCATTTCTATCATCACCCTTCTTCAAAATTTCAACTGAGGCCGTTGATGGGGTGTTTTTGGTGGAGTTTGTTTTTTAAATTTCTAGCGGCCTTATTAATCAAATGTATCATAACGACTGATGACCCTTATAGATTTAGCAGCTAGATTTCGAAATCCCTTGCATATGACAGCCAGAGAAAAAGCAAGTGAAATATAGAATACCGTTGTAAATATCATCTATCCAGGAGAAATTATAACTGTTGCTCAATTGATTTTTCACAGAACAAAAGTTTCAACAATATCTCATGCCACACGAAAGAACACTCTCTACATATCCTCAAACAAGGCCGTATTAAACGTGCCCTTCCCTAGCCTCATCGAAGCAATGACGCGGCCTCGGGTTTGGCTCTCGTGTTGCAAATATCTACTAGTTTTCCGTCGGTTCATCACGACAGTGCACAGAAGACTTCCCGACACATTAGACTGGGATTAACTGATCCGGATCCATCGCGGGTCATCCAATTCCATCAGCTAAGGTAGACTTATCTCAGCACGGATGGCTTATTAATAATATCCATCTGGATTCAAGCTATTGATTTTTGTGCTGCCTTTTAATTAATTAACGATAAACACGCGACTTAGTGCGTATGTCAACTGACACCCTAAATGAGGCGGTTGACCGGAAACATAGAGGTATTAATAAACATTCTATCTGGGCCTTTGTTTTTCGCCAAGATTATTTTTGGAGCATCAATTTGTCTTCTCAGGAGGATCGCATTCGGGTATAACTTATATACTGTAATTGACAATATATGATTCAGTGGATCCGTTCTTTGACTAAAAACATAAATCTACCAGTTGCAAATAATCCTGGGCAAGATTTTCCTTCCCTTAAAATTTCTTGGCAGAAGTGCCTACAGTTTCCTCACCTATATAAGCTGGCACAATGTAATTAAAACATGGATTCCCACAAAAAAAGAGTGGGAACCAGCCAAGGTAGCGTTAGATTTAAAACAACTATAATTTATTGCTGGCAAAGGGCCTCCATTAATTTACCAAGAATCTTGTGAGTATTTTATTTAGCTTCTTGACCGGGGTAGTGATTCTTTCCCTTTCCTCACAGCCGCAATATTTAACTCTCAACGGGATCGACGTTGGCACCAATGCGCCTGGTACCCTGCAGACAATGTATCTTCTTAATGTTCCCCTTTCCCTTGTTAACTCCCGATAACAAAGGATTGGTCATCTATAGGAATGACCACAGTAATGACTATTGACTCGTCGAAATTAGCCAAAGCATCCCATACTAATGGGGAAAAAGTCCAGCGCAGCCGTGGTTATCCATGTTCTCCCTCACGTCTAATGAGGTTTATCAACTGTGACCACACCAGACCTGGTTATCTGATCAACTGCAGCATCAGTTCTTGTTCAATTATTGGCTCTCATTCACGCAGTTAATTACAGTATTCTCATCAGAACCCTCGTGAGAATAGTGCAACAGATTACGCACATATGACTTATTTCTATCAAGAATCTAGTCCAATTTTATAAGGGCTGTTAATGATTATTTTGAAGTGTCGTTTTGCGAGCGTTTAGATTGTAATATCATGTGTAACTTTGTGAGCTTTCGGTATACTCCAGGAGGCAACTATATTATGTACGTGTAGGCATTAACCTTCGTGAGCTTTTGGGCGCAAATTTGCATTGCGAAAATGTAATTATCGGAGTTAGCTGTAGTGTAGTGTATGTTTTCGGACAGGATTTGGGGAGGTAATTCTTTAGCTTTGAGCAATGATATGTTTTACCATAGAACATGTTGTCAGATGAGGACCAAACTAAGTACCGATCACCGATCCTTTTTGATCATACTAGATGCATGATTTCGAACAAGAAGATCGTCGCAAGCCCACTTAGTAATAATTTATACATGTAATTAGAGATCGTGTTTGATCCAACTTTGGTTTAAATTTTACATCAGTTTTTCATCAAAGATTCATGAGAAACTGAGACGTGCTTGGTATTCAGTGTCTGAATCTGAACAGCGTTTAGTAATTTCTAATAATAATTAGAAATTATACCAAGGAATGTAGTTTAGCATTTTTATGTTTTATTATACTGCCAACATTTGGCGAATGAAACTTAAACTTACCAAACACTTGTATCTTTCATTTCACACCAAACCTTTAATGGTTGAAATCTATGATATGTAGTTACCAAACTTTCCATTAACTCCCTCCCTCAAAAAAATTAACTAAAAAAATAGCAATCTCTTCATGGTAACAACTAATTTTTGATGCTTTAAAATGTTATAACGTCTCACCGCATCAAATCAAATTCAAGTGTAGTTCACCATCAATAACATTTCAATATCAACCCATTGATCCCTTGTGCCCATGGGAAGTCCTTTTAAATTTCAACATTATCCGAAACGATCGAAATAAACCCTATCAAACCCAGCTGAGAAAAAAAAGTAAAAAATGCTACAGGTAATGAAAAGTCGAAATCACATTTAAGGTGAAACTGACTCTTAGGCGTTAACGCGTCAATTTTAACTGTGAGAATGTCAAACGGTATGGTGATGAATGGAGTTGTCTTGCTGCGAACCGTTTTTCATGCCCGTTTGTCGTCAACGTGATTTTCAATCACGATACCCCCTGCAGGGCTTTTGTGAGAAGGCGATGAGCGATTCTAAAATTGACGAGCGGGGCGCATAAAAATATCATTCTGTCCAATCACATTTGCACTGAGTCAATATTTGAACTGTTATAATTCACTCAAGCATAGAATATCATAGAATATAAAATATACTTTAGAGACGGTTGATAGAACAACGCTTAATCGACTATTATGGAAGAAATCTAAGCACATCTAATCTGGAGAAAGTCCAGGTGAAAAATGTATCTATGGCCCTGAGAATCAGCGCAAGTTCTTAGTGTCAGCGCTGGGATTATCGGAAAAGAGTCAAATAAAGTCAAGGTAATGAAAAGGCAGATAAACTGTCTACTGGGCAATGACGCATTATCGCACCAGCTTGGCTTTCTCTAAAGTGACCAAAGTGAGTGCGGCTTCAGAAAAACCGGACACTATCGATGACCTTCATGGAGTTTTCATGCAGACAGGAAAGATTTGGTAATGTTGACAGGCGACAGCTATTTGTTGCTGTCGCTTATCTGGTATCATGCTTGTCGCCATCGACCCTTTTGGTCACCAAACCCATAAAAGTGCATTTGAAACTTCACGTCATAAAGTGTTAACTTTGTCATTCCAATTCATATCACCTCATATTCGAAGCTTTGCCAACATTGTCAAGATATTTTGATTGACGTGGCCGTTGTGTTCATTCCTCCCATCACCTGCACAGGGCGAAGTGATGACAGGATTATAGCGTTATACCCCTTCAATGAACAGGCTCACTCAAGTGCATGACAGCATAGAGTCGTTTCCTGTGCAAGTCATAATCGATCCATGTCTTAAAGAAACCGGCAAGACTGTATCGACACTGTTTTACTTAGCTGGAGATCAGATGTATGTTTGCTTTATGTTGCTAATGTAAATCTCCTTTAGTCTGGAATATGGCTTATTCTTCTCCTTAACACTCTTTTTTTATCATGACACTAGGTCTGTAGAGCTATTGACTAGTTGTTACTTGGTATAATTCACATGGGTGTCTTTTTCTGACTATCATAGTAAACAAAATAAAAAAATTATTTACGTCAGGTTTGCTTTGGATTCTGATTAAGACCCAAAACCAAGAGGTGATTGACCTGTCAAGATCCCCCATTGATAAATGCCGAAATTAGATTAAAGAAGAATCAAACATTAAGGAAATCGGCCCAAATGGACAGTCAGTAAATAAACCATGAGCAGAGCACGAAATGCTGACGAAAAAGACGAGTAGCCAGTAGAATTATTTGGGAAGTCTATGATACTGCTAAATCCCACGCATCTATCCTTCAAGAATTGAAACAGCGATTACAATGTTCTCAGAACCATTTCATCTCTAATGTAGCCTATATCTTCACATTTACTATTAACAACAATGGCCACCAGTCCTTGTGGGTTAATTCTGAAAGTCCATAAATAAGAATAACAGTTTCTATTTGTAGTCACTTTCATCCTTTGTCAAGACACTTTTAAGTCCAAATCTGGTAAAAACAGTACATAATATGATATGGTTCTCCATACAGTGGGTGACTTTATGAAGGTCCCGGTCTCTTTGATGGCAATGTCATTTGTTAAGGCGCCATTCTGTAATATATGAAAGATGCTCAATCCATGGATCATAACAATGGTCTTTAGCCTTTGATGATGACAGAAAGCTTGCTTACCATATTAACCCATCTCGAAGGTCTACTTTACAAAGAAAATTCCCTTTATCGATGTTAAACACATGAGCCAAGTTGCTGCATAGAAACGGTTTATGGTTTCAGAACGTTTTATCATCCAAGTATCCTTACTTTTTATTACGTCATTACTTTTTATTCAGCATCAACCTCTAAAGTGACTGGCACATACGAGTGTTTTATTAAATGCTTTGTTAATCACTTTTAAGTACACACACAACATCAGTATCATTAGAATGCACTTATAGGACTCATCAAATACAATGTACATGAGAAAATATTTAACATCGTTATATTAATCAAAATGCACTTTAGGACCCAAAGTATCCAATACATGAGAAATTATTTGACACGCACATTACTTCTTTTATGACAAGTCCAGAAATCACCACGAGGATGGGGTTTAAAGATCTGAATAATTCACCTTCATACTAATTGAAGGAAGGATATGAAATATTAAGCAAGCCAGTGCAATCGAAATTGATTAATTACACACAACACGCAAAGAATTTAGATTTCTTAGAAGGTTATGTTGTTTTATTGGAGATACCTCTACTTGGTTTGAGGTCTCATGTAGAATAATTGATGGCAGACTCCACTGATTCATGACATTAACTGCTTCTTTATCAGAGAGGATGGTCCGTTTATCTAACTTAAATACAACGACCTAGATTGACTAGCTGTATTCTGCAATTACGCTTCAAGTTACATGATAAGGGAAAGGTTACATGATTTTGTAAAGCGGCATTGAGTTCCCCACACGAACAAAGTTGCAAGCTGCAAGTTAGATAAATACCATGTTCAAGCAAGGCATTCATTAATTAGCCACCAGGAGAAGAATTGATGGGTATCCTGACTAGTCGTACTGAACAAGAAAAACCTACTATTTTAAACATAGTTGGAGTTGTTAGAAATCTACTTAATTCGCTCTGTATATTCACTTCCTCGTGATAACCGAGTCGCCCTTTTTTTGGAACATGCTTTTGATATGTATGTTTTAGACTGAATGTATTCAGTCTCATGTGTAAATCAATCGGTTCCTTTGACAGATCACTTTCTTCTTCTCTTTATCTTTTGGTTACATTTAAAGTTAAAAGTTAAAGTTTCGGTTTATAGTCTGATATCAACTATCATATAGGTTATCATCCGACTTAACACTTTTACTCCGGTCATTTAGCCCGAGTATATGGACATGAGTATATATACACATACTAACTGAAAACCTTGTTAAAAATTGTATTCAGATGTACCTGCCAATATATTCCATTCCAATATATCCTACAAACCAAGAATCATGATATTCTCTTGGTTGTCTTGCATGCTACATGCAAAAAATAGCAGTGTTGGCCACGGGATTGAATAGGATCGCCCGATAATACGGCAGTTTGATGGTTAATATCATGTCTTGATGCGCGTTGTACCCGGAAGACACTCTCGGGAATGTCGTAGGTCACGAAGTTATTGTCCGAGAAATGAATAAATAGCCACAACATATGAATGCAGAAATAAATGCCACGAACATATTATTGAGCCTGCAGAGATAATATGGTATGGTCATTGAAATATTGTATGGTTGAATTAGCCAGAGAGAAACGAGGCAGAAATCCGTAAGGTGCATATGAGTGCTTCAGTTATGAATTGATATATTGTGTCTCTACTTGGTTGTCTAAGCCAACTTAGTCCCAATCCCTTTTCCCATTAAGTTCCGAGACGATATTTTTGGAGTCCTGGAGATTCCCGAGTTCAACAGCAAGAAATCTAACTGATGGAAAATGTACTTTATGTTTTCATTATTGGGTCACTGTCTGCCTTTGGAGGAAAAAACTGATCTGTTTGCACCATCGAAGCACACCAACAGCTTGCCAAGGCTCTGACCTTTCTACTGACGAACACTAAGTACAACTTACTTTGAAAAACATTAGATGAAATACTATGAAATGGGCTCATATTCCAAAGGAAGCCACACAGAGAATGAGCTGCAATGCAAGTGAATTAACAGTCTTCATCGTTGTGGGAGGCTAGAAATACATTTTGAAAAGTTCTAATTGCAATCTCAAATAATAGAGATCAAATGGATAAAGTGGTTTTGCCCAGGGCAACATCTTTCGCGATATTTGATACTGTTTTCGTTGACAGATACAGCTTTTTAATTCCGTCTTTGATGTGACGAGACAGTGGTTTTGTTAACTTTTAAGTCGCTCAGAAAAGATCTGAATAAAAATCGGAAGAAGCCTCACTCATTATTGTAATTTAACCAATTATGAGCTAGGAGTAAGATGTTCTGAAACACCGCATAAACATATTTGAAAAATATTTGTACAATTATGTAATGTTACGAAGTTATGTTAATCAGTTGAAACCGATGATGGCTGCACTTCAGAGAATAGTAATATGATTTCGAGTTCTGGCTCCAACAATTAAGTGACTTCATCATTTTTCGCATCCAGAATCATTTGAAGCTTAAAATCTACAATAGCCTAATATGTTAGCCTAGATTGCATGTTGCTTCTTTGAACTAGCTTATATCAAATCCAACTTCATAACATCAAAATCAGTTCAATGAGATCAGTTTCAACAAAAATATAAGCTTATTTACTGATATTTTTGGTTTTACCAAGAATAAATAAAGTTGTCATCGTCGCTTTCCTGTCTGTGGATAATCTCGTCTTTCCCGATCGACAACCCTTCACAAGGTTAAATCCTCACATTGAATGTACAGAGTGTACTCTGGACATATCTACGTTCTGTAATGCCTAATGGTCCATTAGACCAGCCTAATCAATTTCCATTCTTCTTGGATATACTGCTTGACTTTCCCCATGAGAACTCCACCTTGCGATGAAGCTTCTTCAAAGAAAGCGGCGGCTTTGATCAAAGAGTGAATAGTTTAAAGATGGGCTTTCAGGCTAGTTCTCAGTAGTCACTTGGGAGAATTGAAAGTGCATTGTTCGTTCCGTCATTGGTCACTTCAGTTACCATGGGCCGCAATAAAGATCGAGATACGTTATACATACATGTACGTTTATGTTTGACGCCGTATTAGTCAAAAAGATATTTTTTTTATCAGTTGGTGCTCGGAGTACCTTCATCAAGAAAATCCCAAGCTGAAAAAAAATTGATTTTATTTTGACAAGGTTTAATGCCTGACGAAATGATTGATATCTTGTCGAATAACAATGAGTGATGGTCATTTTCGGTATATTGCGAAGCATACATTTTTTCAGTTAGCCTAGTAGTTAGAGTTAACCAAGAGATATATATATATCAAAATGCATTTCCTGGCAACACTCCTTGCAATGCACTGAGGGTTAGTCAGCCTTTGAAACTTACACTGTGTGTCAATACTATGGATGAAGTCCATTAAAGTTTGCCTCAGGCGTGAGCCAGAGTGGCTTACACAGGCATCAGTAGTGGAGTTCATGTGTTGAAAATGAAACATATTTCCAGTAAAATAGAGGAAAAAAATTAAGTCGTTAAGCATGCTGTAGCTTTTACTTTTGAACTGATTAACGTTGCGACTGTTATCTTTGACCACATATTCATTCTGTTCATTTGATCATCCAATATCCTCAGCAAGTCAAAGACTTAATTGTAAGAGTAATTGCAAGATAATAGGGGTTAGTATAAAAGCTTGTCTCTGTAATAACTGTCACTGAACAGAACTTGTTGATAAAGGTTGTGGCGCAGAACTGGCATGGGAAATGCGAGAGATCTAATTTAGGCGGATGGAAATCATATTTGGAAAATTGAATCAGGTTATTATTGTTAAACCAATAAGTTAATAGGATAGGATAGGATAAGGTAATAATGATAAGTAATCATTATAGCTATCAAAGTAAATCTAATTTGGAAGTTTCATTTACACCGTGGCTATTGGGACATGTATGATAGCTTCTTGTATTACGATTGCAACTTATGAGTGTTTGGTGATTATTTGACGATTTTTCTCAAAAGAAGTTCTATCTGAAAAATCTCAAATCTATAACAAAGATAGCATTCTCATTGAAAACTGATGATGAATAAATCTGTGAAGACTGTCATTTGGGGCATCCACCAAGGCCGATGAATATCAGTAATAGTGCTCTGTAGGCATTAAAATGAGGTATACGTATATGAATAGAATAAACAGAATAAAATATCTAATTTTATATTCATGTTATCATCATTGCAGTTGCTTTATATTTCTCAAATTGCCAACGTACACATGTTCTTTTACATGACTGACGAATGTATTTGTAAATTTGATTAATGAAAACCGTTGAATCAAGACTCTGATGAGTTTTCACAAATACATAGAAAGAGGAGACTAGTGCATCAGTGAATTCATGCATAACCGAAGCTTCCACAGACACATGAGCTTACTGTAGCATCCTCTCCTTCTTATTGTTAGACCTGTCATGCGAGTATCTGGCAAAAAAATCTAACAACACGTTCATAAACAGTTAATGCCATGTATCTTTGCTCACCAAGAAAGCTTGCACTCTTAGGCCTCGGGATATTACAGTACACGGCAGCAATAAGCCACTTGAAGTGACACTATATAAAACACAACGTGTCATGTCATAGCTCATGGCTTGTTATTGAACTCGCTAGCTATGATAACAAGCTCAGTATTAATATTTTGTTTTGAGTGCCATGGGTGATGTTTGCTGACAATCAAAGATGGATATATCCTGTATCAAAGACGTTTCATAGAAAATGTAGGAGAGCATCAGATTGATTTCATTCGCTGACAAACCAAAATATACTGCAAGGAGCTTTTTTTACAATTTGCACCAACTCAAGTGGTGTTTGGTTGGCTTCGTCATATGTTATGTGGACAGGTTATATTTAGTTCATATCAGTTATTCCGGAAGTTAGATGACCACCACCGCTTTAAAAGGAATCTACACACACAAGTAGACAGCAGCCAGGTGGGTCTGATTACGTTACAAGAACTTACCAGTAGGGTTCTCTCCTACCTTACTGTGTATGAAAACTATCTCTAGGCATAGTTATCATTGAAGAGAACATAACCGCTTTAACTAATGGTACATACTAGCAACGCTATATGTGGTTTTTATACTGGGCACCTGATGAAGACCATCAGTTTGACCCCTTGCTTCTGCCTAAAGTCCCACTCAAAGCTAAATCATATTCACTAATAAGGTTTCTTAAACCAATGAAATTTTGTGAGCAAATATTAATACGCCTGTCCACAAGGTCTTCATAAGGCTTCGCTCCGCTTCAGAATGGGTGTGGCAACTGTTCCTTGTCATGATTATTTGCAGCTTCTCTTTGCCATTATGCATAGAGCTGCTGAGTGATCATAAAAATCATTCAATAGTTTCCGTTTCATGTAATTGATAATGTATTCATATGCTGCATTGGCGGTGCCCACAGGGTCAGGGTGGACATTTTCAAATGCAGATGGAACCTTACTTACAACAGCTATGCCAAGTATCACATTTGTTTCATGTACTAAATCACCACCGCTGTGTCGTTCGTATCATTGTAAGAATTGCTTATAGATTATCTTCAGTCAAGCAGAAAATGTACCAGCAATAAAGATCATGTCACTATACGAAAACGGCGCCTCAAGGAGCTGCTTTCTGTCATGTTTGATGTCAATAGCTCCAGTGGTGATGTGTTATATGGATAAGGAATGACAACATTCGTTGGCA
Organism: Lineus longissimus; assembly: GCF_910592395.1. Lineage (NCBI taxonomy): Eukaryota > Metazoa > Nemertea > Pilidiophora > Heteronemertea > Lineidae > Lineus > Lineus longissimus. The sequence continues at coordinate 7,204,785 of NC_088312.1, read as the reverse complement.
GATATGGTAGGAGGACTCGTCCTCGCTTGATGCAGAAGGAGGACATATATTGGTGTTCATCGTCAAATATGCCTCTGAATGTGGATACAATGACCCCTTGCAGCTTCCAAACACTTGGGTTGCTTTACTGTAGGGTGACTGTTATGGGATGACGCAGTTCCCGGGAAGCTAATTAGAGCCGCAGCTGCTTCTGTTTTAAGTGCTCTCCAGGTTAAAGAAAGGTCCTTCCAGGGATCTTCACAAAATTAGCCTGGTGCCTGGTCACTTGTTGGCAGAAGGTGATGATGTATTACTTTTTGTCTGGCCTGGCTTTTGTTTGTCGTGGTCCAACTGCAGGATGACATTTTGTGAGCACGCTGGGTTAGGGCTTAGTGTAGCCAACTACTGTAAGGTAAGGGTAACCTGCAGGGTCACAATATATTAAAAGTAGTCATAATGATCATATGTCCCATCACTCGACAGTGCATGATTGTGTATTTTGCGGGGAGGAGAAGATCTTCACAACTGGCCAATGTCGCTAATAAAAGTCTAAAAACACGATTTGCGAAACCTGGGGATACTTGAAGAATAGTGAATGACTTGTGGCACAGTTGACATAGTTCTGTCAAGTTGCAGATGACGACGGCTTTACCTGTGCCCTTTCCTGAAATCTCTATCCTCACGGCAATTGCCGCCGAGTGCAGCAAAAGCTCTAATTAACATTCATGACGTCAACCCATGAGGATTACCGCAGCACCTTTAGTGTTTGTTGAGTACCTCATTGTCTCATCATATTTGTGAGGAGTTCGTCCCAGGAATTGAAATGAACGTCTAGGCAGAAAGCCTTGCTAAATATAGCTTGGCAAGGTAATTTTGTAAACCCTGGATTTTCATTAGCTGGTTCCAGAAACATAGGCGATTTGCCGACTAATTAGAAATTGTTGATGCCCAAGTCAGGCTGTGCTCAGTATAGATGATGATCAATGTGCCTCTTGGGTAAAAAGTTAAAGGTTCCGGTGTATCTTGGAAGAGTACACTTAAACACACAACTTTAGAGATATGTCATGTGTTGATTTAATCTTTATATTTCAGTCACGAGTTGCTCAAAATAAAGCATCGCAACAGTGACGTTAATTCAACTAAGGTTTTCTCTATTTTATCTGTAAATTCATTTGATGCGGATAGTATTAAGATTAAATGGGAAAATAGAATCTTAACGCTGGTGTAGTTTTGAAGAACAAAACCCAGGTCAACAGCAGTCTCAACGTATCCATGTATTATAATACACTATTGCACAATTTCATATCCAGATCCCAACCACTTCCCGTCATCACACCGGAAATAACCGAACTTCCAGGATTTTCATGAGAACCTTCTTTAGTCCTATCTTCCTTCATAATTTGATTAGAGCTATGTACTAACACCATCACTTGCTACAAATGGTTTTATACCCTAGCCTTGGGAATTAATTCCTGCGGACCAACTTGAGTCGAAAATAACGAGCCATTCGACGATCGGGGTAATTGCTCTGAACAATCGCCTCTTGAAGCAGTACATATTTTACATGTAGTCGTGACTTGAAAGTGAGATGAGGATCGGTATAATTCGCGAACATTTTCTGGACCATGTAGTGCAAATCAGAGCTCACTTGATCTCTCGCACTCTCTTAAACATTATATACTAGTACTAAGCAGAGGCGCCTTCCAAATTTGATTTTATTTAATATTAACTTAGTACCATCTGGGTACACAGTGAAACAATGCTTCTACTCGTCCGGTCAGACAATAAAGCTAAAACATATCCTAACTTTGTGGTCAGATGTGATAATGAATTTGCGTGCAAATATCGTTGAGTTTAGCTTCGAATATCTGGTACAGTTTCTGGATGAAGTTTATTTCCTCTACATGACAACATTTCGGCATTGACATGCCAGATATCATGAACTCTTTGGTGACAAAAAAACAGAACAACATGATTTTGTTACAGGAAACACACACCAGTATAATACATTCAGTGGAAAAACGTATTTTACCATTGAAGCTGGAATATTGTGCAATATTATTAAGACAATTAGGACTTATCAAAGCAGGAGACATTTTTACTGCAAACTGACATTTCACCCATAAAGGATACTTCAAAGCTCATGCAGTAGAAATCAAAAGACGAGCCTTTTTGCATGCAGTATCTCATTAGTGCCATTAACATACAAAAATGTTACTATCCCAGTGGTACACAACTCCGCAGCAAGAACAGCCACATGTATACCCTGGAGTGATGTTTCTTGTCCAGATACGGTAATCCTCTTTTTTCAGGCAAACTGAAAGATTTCCTATTACAAAGCTGGGCTTCTCTTCATAAGACTAAACGTATCTCGTTTGGAAGGCACGGATTGATAAATGGGAGCCTCTGTTTTCCTAATAGTAATAGAGAAGTCCAGTGCTTTGGTTGAAGAATAGTGTGGAATATTTCAAAGTGTTTATTCATGTCATTGCGGGGCTTTTCTTCCAAATGCTTTTTTTTTCGAGTTCTGATGGACAGTCTACGACGACGATTCTCGTTGCAATTGTTACAATCAATGTTGTAAACACACCGTTCTACTGGCTTATCAATTGAGAAGAACGAACATTGCTACTGTTTTATGTTGCTAACACTTTGGCCATCTTCCAGTTGCTTGCTTACCATGCATGTGTTCCAAGCAATAAAACCATCATTCTAACCCCAAGCCCACTGTCAGATGGCCTTCTGCGTGCATTGTGGCGTTGATTGGTCTCCACCGTCAACATACCCTCTCCTAATCGAAAAGCTAAACCATCCATCCAATAGCTGCCTTCAAGAACTCATACTGACTGTCAGACCCTATCAAGACTGTGCTGGCTTATCTGCGTAAGTAATGGGAATGTATTGAAGTTGACAAAGTGCTCAATTGTGGACGAAAGCAGCAGGGCTGCTGACCTTCTCCGCTTAATCGCATCACATACAACGCCAGACACATATTGCCCTGGAACATTGCTGCCAGTGAAACTGTAGGATGCTTCATGGATATACAGGGTGGACTGATACATTGTGGCCAATGAGCTTGTGCTCCGTGGCAGGCAATTATTACCCTCGCTGGCACATTGCTGCCAACGGGATTTTGGGATTTACTCAGCTCTGGTAGACCCACATACAGAATTGTTCGGTAGACAATTGAAAGTTTTTTTTCCCTCGACTTTGATGAAACAACATTGCTGAGTTTGTCTTGGGGATACCCACATATTTGGCTAAGCTAAGAATGCCAGTCATGCACTAGATATAACATGGTTCTTGCTTGGTCCACGACGCACACGAGCTATACAGTTACGTATGAATTATACGTAGCCCATACGTAGCAGTATCTCGTATACGTCGAGAACCTAGGCAACAACGTGGGAAATGAGGTCAAACGTAAATTATTCTGCTACTTTATTCTAGGTTGTAATCGGTTATTCGGATATAAACTTGTCGAATGTGGGATCAGATTCCAGCGAAAATAACAACAAACTATTGCACCACCACCAGTCACTGTTATTTAACTGCTAGCTCCGTTACCAGCAAAGCAAATAGTCATCTAAAAACGTTTTTGGTTTCGGTCAGGACATCCGAGCCCAAATGTGGTCAGGCAACATCAAAGCACTTCGCTATGTATCGGTTATTTCTTTCGGAGGACAAAAACCACAGGAGCATTGGTTAATAGTCATTCTATACAACGTACACAAGCTTCTCCTTGGTAGCTTTTATAGGAGTTTTCTTTTGTAGTAGCCTTTTCCATGTCATAGCCACATTTGATATGAATTTCTTAGCACTCACTATTAAATATATTAAGTGCTATTTGCATTGGATATGATATGGCCAATCAAAGGGATGGACACCGTGTAAAAACATCTTTTGATAAGTCGGATGATTTTGGCAGAAGAATGACAAAAAAAATGATTATGCATTTGTGAGATTAAAATTGCAATTACAATGTGGGATTTCTGACTTTAAACCTAGTGCATGTATGAAAGGGTTATACACACAGAACCACACATTTGGCCATCACCGTGAATCGTTAGGATTGTAGTGAAATAAGAGCATAATGAGACTATTTTCTGCACCCAAGACGATATAAACCAATAAACGTGAACGCATAATCCAAGAAAATTAAGATATCTCTGTGGGAACAAAATACAGTGCACGAGCAAGCATCTCTATTGGTCCGCATCGATCCTCAACGGGCCAATTACCTGCAAAACCTCATCCAAGAAAGATATGTCTAATTCCTATAGGACTTGCGCAGTGATCCTATTAGAATGTAATGTAATTGCCTTATCCTAGTCAACACCTGCTTCACTGAGCTTGTCTCAGTGAGAGATAATTAGGGGCTCTGCGGACGTGTTGCTTGCCGGATACAGATACTCGGGTCATCACTCTCTCAAAGTCAAGTCCCTGTGTCCTGTTACTGCGTTTCATCGTGTCTGACAAGCCAATGTCGGGTTGTATGCTTTTGGTCAACTGACTACTTGGCCTTGAAACACATGGTAGGCCTTCGAGTCCATTTCAAATATCTTGTCCGCCGCAATGTGTGCAGAGGACCATGCAGTGCGATGACGATAGAATTCCGCACATAATGTGTCATGGAATCAGAAGATAGCTTCTTGAGTAAATTCATTGTCGACAATGATTGGCGAAAGAGATGTGACCTGCATTAATAGGGGTTACATTTATGTAAAGAACTTCTTTTTTTCGGTCGCTTTAATTCTGAGATGATCCCTACATGCACCACCCGATCAGACACAAGGAATGGACCTTAAACGTTAAGACAGAAACACTAGGATTTGTATCAAAGCTTTTACTCTGTTCATCTACAGAAAAATACAGATCTGCAATTACTATGTTGATCACGTCTTGGTGCTTTTTCCAATGCCTTGGAAAATAATCACGGTTGAAATCGTCAGCCGCACAGGGAATTACTAGACGACGATGTTCACTACCTTGGAATTTATGGAGAATGAGTTGCTCCGATTATTATCAACGTAGCTCAGATGATGAGTTTATGTACATATCAGTTGCGGTGATAGATTCAGCAGTGGTGATTCTTTAAGTTTTTTATGCAAGTGCCTTAGACGATGACAATGATCATCGTTGATCTTTTACAGATCTTAGAGGCTTCGTAGAGGCATGCGCCTGCTAACTTATACAGTGAAAGATTGACTAAAGTGTTCTTAATATCAATTATGGACGATGCAAAACCTCAGCTGATTAATTACAAATACTCGACTAGTATACAAGGAGTTAATCAGGGTACTGGAATTCACAATCACCTTGGGACCGCATCCTTACCTCCCAGTAAACTTGTAACCAACACTACATTTGCCTATCTCAAATAATGACTTAAAACCTTCATTAAAAAACATACCCCTTCAGTGGGCCAGTCCTGGTATGACTCTTCAAGACACAGTCTACTATATGACAGAAACAATTATCACTTAATGTCTGTCTTTTGGTCACTTCAACCAAGGACAGGCTAATCTATATTCTAACCTTTACTTGTTTAAATGGTTACTGGTCAGTCACCCCGTTGCGTTGGTTTTCCTTCCCCGGTCCCGTATCCAGTAAGGTTGCTTTAAATTTGCAATACGACAATTTAAAATTCCAAGACAAGGGGTTACACATTATGACACTGCCCTTTTTTTCAATAAAATGTTCCCTCACATGTTGTGTGCCCGCAGGATGCAACGGAAATTGTTAGTAATTTCCGTCCGCTATGAGCACCAGGTGGCAATGGTTCCTGCTTATTTCCACTCGGAGGAGCTTCCATATTCAAGAGACTGGAAAGAGCTGAGGGGAGATAATTGGTTTCCAGCTCACCTGGGTCAACTTATGACACCATGATCTGCATTCAATGTCACACACATTGCGTCAGTTCAGTACACGTGTATCTACAACGCTCTGACTTTCCTTGTATTGCACATCCGATATTGCTTTCACTGTCTTGTGAAACCTGTTACAAATATGACAAGTGCCAACTGCAGGATGTCTTCCCTTTGACATGTAATGTTTATTATCAGATTTCCAATAAAAAAGCCATTCACTGCCAGACGTGCTTCCTCGACTATTGGGAAAAGACCCCAGGAGCACTTGCACAGCCTCTCTACATACATGTACCAACAGACAACACACCTCTCACTAATATATGATGGTAATCACAATTGACTCTAGTGGTAAAACAGTTCGGCTGGAGAGCTTTTAGCCTAAGTACCTGAATGTGACAGCATTGGGATGGCAGATTGCACTCTTTGCTGTCGACCAGTGAAGTGCCCGAGTAATGCTATTTTGGGGTTTCAGATAATAAATGGGAGGAAACTCTCGAGAGACGTCTGTAAGCGCCTCAGTGCCATACTGTTTTTGTTAGTTGTGATGTCTTGTGTGTTCCAGCCACGGGTCTTTGTTTTGTATTCTGGTTTGTCGCTTTGAGAAAGATGAGGGCCATTCCACTGACGAGGGAATTGGCTAGATAAGTAACTTGTCAGTCTGAAGGATGGCTTTCCCAAATATGTGGTGGATGTGATCTTGTTTAAATCGCCCCGTAGTCTGATCAGTATTATACTTCGCATATGTGAGAGCAGACAAAGCATCTCCTTGTGGCTATTTGGTAATTTAGCTAAGGGGAAGTCTGTTCAAAGTCTGGCAAGTGTTCGTCCAGTTCGGTATAGTTTGTAAAAGTCCAGGGAAGGAATGTGCTAAGATTAAACACGGATAGGCTATCTGGCTTGGGATTAGCTCGTCGTGTTTTGAGAATAACCTCGATAGAATCTATTGCATCCCACAACACGTCATATCTATATTTCAACATGTACTTTATAACTGGGAATCGCCAAGTTAGTATCATTATAAAAGTATAGTACATGTAATATATCAAATTCATGACGGAGAATACAATACCTCGACTATAAAACATGCTATTTTGTAATTGCGCATGTTTAAGCAGATAGAGCAAGTATCCTTCTTCCTTTTCCGTGCTAAAGCTATTTCCCTGATAGGAAACTGGCTAAGTCACCTTCCTGTATTATTGCCCGTTGGAAACAGAATGGTGCACGCAGCTAACAGAATAAGTTATATTGTCGGGGAATGATCCGTTAGGGCGGAAAATGCAGTTACTAGATGGAATGACAGCGACATTAACATGTAATCATGTGATATACGAATTGGCCAAGCCATTCTAGCATATGGTATGGTGTCTTGAATTACTAGTGGTCAAGAAATTAAAGAGTCAGTCGATCCCATTTCTACGGTGGCTGGGAAAGGACATCACATGATTTTTTTTTTTCAACATGAAATTTTTTTTTCAGGAAATATTTCAAGCGATCGAGTTATTTATCTCCAGCGATCGACATATTATCTGAAACGATCGAGTTGATCGAGTTATTTATCTGGAGCGATCGGCATATTATCTCGGGCGATCGAGTTATTTATCTCGAGTGATCGACATATCATCTTGATCGCTCGAGATATGTCGATCGATGTAATGTCCTTTCACAGCCACCGCACATTTCGAATCTTAGAGTTTCTACCTGTGAGATACTACCGAGATAAATTACAACTTAACTTCTGTGCCGAAATACTGCCGCATAAAATTTGGAAATTACTATCTTATCTATTATAACTTTCACATGGAATTTTCTAATTTAGATACCTATTATAAATAAAAGTGTTTTGTAAATGACATGATTCCCAGTCCCATACAGAACGCAAGAGACTACACCAAAGTTCTAATTCGTATCAGAACCCTGATAAGATCTTAGATGGCATTTTTAAGATTCTGCAATGCCATGTAATCGTTGAAAGTTGTCACGTTTCCACCACCCCTTAGTCAAATCCACCCTTGCTCAAAGGATATCCTGTCACCTTGTCCTTCTTAGGTTGGTGTCAGAGTACTAGACTATTCACGTTCATCTGCTGAGTTGTGATATTACTCTATCAATAATTGAGCATTAATAACAATAAGTACCTTGATAAAAAATGACCGGGATATTGCAGTATGAATAATGAATGGTTGTTGAATGATGTGTTTAGGATATGGACATTGTGTTTTTGTGACCCTCTGGTTCGATATTCACATCAAGACACAGGTGTTTTTGCCTACCCGTCTGATTCTTTTTATCTTTTATTTCATCTAGTGACAATGCATGGTGATATCTTATCACACTACTGTAATTTACTCAATAAATTGTCGCGAGTGTTTTTTTCGAAAACATCTAAAAAAAGTTTCTGATTGGAGAATTAGCTGAAAGAAATTTTGTTATTCGCCCAAATAGGAAACGCTAGGATTTTACTTTTTTCCCAGGTCGCAAAAGTAAAAATAAAATGTACTACATAATACAATTATACGATCATGTCACTTTCTCTTGAATTGTCCAAAACATAGTATTGCCAGGAAAACTATGTTGAATCTTATACAGACAAAGTATCCTTCAATTGGCAAACTTTCTGTCAAGGATTTACTTATATTTCCTATGTCATCTGAAGGGCAAATTTCTAGAGATGTATCCAAATTCTCTTTTAAACACTCAACTGACGATCCTAACTATTAGAGTCGAATTTATTTTAACAAGTCAACACTGGCACTTCTTCTTCTTTTTTTGCAACTTGCACCAATTGTATTTTCTGCTGATATGAAATGTGATTTTTATCAGGCGTCAATAAACTTATTTGAATTAATGATCATACGAATGATTTACCTTGTTGAATCTGACCTCTCTCAAGTGTCGACATAGCCGTATCTGATATTTTGAATGGGCAGATGGTGCTTGTAAACATGGCCCAGATTCCACCTCATCAAGAAATGCAACCCTTTGTTATGATATCAGAAAGTCACCACGAGTAAATAATGGGCGACCTAACGACCTACAGTCGACCTCCCCTGCCTGGAATGGATCGTTCCCGCTCTATGGCAGCCCATGTGATCAGCCGTTCGGTTGCAGTTTACAGAATTTACTGCACTACTGTTTTGAAGATCGAGCATATCGAAAATCGGACGTTTGCACGTTTTGGATTATGCTTTGATCTATTGGCTATACAAGGACTTTTGGGAATTAATTGCAATACATTGAATATTTCAGGTAAGATTTGTTTTATTCATTTATTCTTTAAACTGATGCACTGGTTCGATTGCAACAACTCTGTGCTCGACTTAATTTTGTGGGCCACACCTCTAAGTCATTTTTATACTCCTCTTGATATGTGAACTTCAACGTACCATACCTTAAGGTGAGGTAAGAAAAAAACTCTTTTAAAACTTATTTACTACTAATAACTATTTCGTCAACTGATTTCTACGGCCAATTTCTTAATCTTCCCGGGGAATCCTCTTGATACACCGGTACTGATACCTTACATTCAAGCGCGAATTTTGGTATTCGTTACATCGTAGGTTTAATACTCAATGTTTTGTCTGATTCTGGACCCGAATTATTAACGAGCGCTGTACAACGATGGTCGACATTTACTTTGTTTTAAAGGAGTTTCGGCGGAGTTTTTTAAGGCTAAGATAGGCAGTGCGCATGGTAAGTATACAATACTGCAATAAGGACAATACTGCAGCAGGCCTATGCAATCGAGTTCGTGTTCATAACAGACGGAAGGATGCGAAGTAAGCGACAGAAGCTCCGCTCACACAAGCAAGTTTTTTTGTGTCAAATACTAATCGTCCCAGAGAGTGCAGTCCCAGGCATTTTAGTGTGTCAAGTTGACTTTGTTGAGTGTGCTTCTCAGTCTCACTCTACAACTGATGATTCATTTTAAAGATGTATTACAATGTAGAGCAACTCTTGAGTTATAGCTTCTCATTCATGTCAATGTCAGTCCAAGCCACTCTAATATTATGTTATGCTGGGCTGGGAAAAAACAGGAAGGGCTCCTCCATCATTCTCCTTGAACAACGTTTCTTTTGTTGGGAATGTACTCACACTTACTTGCCAGTATATACATGGATAGGCTAATCCGGGAATATTATGCCCGAAGGATGAGGTTGTATATATAAAAACATTGCACAGTTTACGATGCCATTAAGTACATGTACATGTGATAAAAGTGCGCTAAAAACGAATTGGCTATTTTGAAGGTGACTGCTTTTTCAAAGTGAGTAGGCTATCACAAACGTCCCTATTCATGATTAGTCTGCCATTTCATTATCAGTCATTACAGACCATTGACTTTGGCCTACTTCTGTGTTGATGGTGATGATAGATGATGGATGAAGTGGCAATCTGAATCTGATATTATCTAGGCTATTTCAACAATACTTCAAGGGGTATGGTCATTTTACTACTTTACTGGCCTTGGGTCAATGGCTTGGGTTTCGGGTTATCGAAATAACCATGGAGAATCATAATTACTTCGCCAAGCATTACGTGGTTCCAAACATATTCCTGCTCCTGAGTTCCGAGTCCTTCCACCTCTCCTGGCCATTGACCTACCTGTACTTGTACTTAGCTGATGTTCGCAAAGCTGACTGAGCCTGCTGCTATGGGCAGCGTTCAAGCGCCATAGCTAATGTCAAGACAGCAAATATAAGCGCAAGACCGTTAAATATGCAACCCAATAAAAGTTTGTTTACTTCATTATTAAGCCTTTTGGGTAAAGGTTTTATGAACATTTGACCATTGTGTTGCAGACAGTCTTGTTATGAATATCGCATGTCCTTAATCTACAAGTGTTCTTCATATGCTATTTGTTATTTATGATGACTCGTCAGATACCACTGCCACTTCTTCAGAGATTGAGGTGGATGTCAAGGGCTTTATTGCTATCATTAAACCGATTCTAACGGTTACCGATTTTAACCGATAACGAATCTAGTGCACATCATTGTGCCTACACAATGAGACCGATAATATTCAACATGGCGACATTAATACTCAGGAGCAACATGCCTTTATTACCTTGTTCAAGGAATAAGATACTGTTTCAGAAGCATGCCATTAAAAATACGGTTATTAATGAAGGACGTGACTGAACTGGTTTGAAAAGGGTCTTGTCATGTGGATTTGCGCTTCAAACAAACTTTACTCTTCGGTGGACAATTAAGGTTTCATTTCAATTGCTCAATTATGTTGTTAGAGGTAATTTGTCGAACCTCAGTCTAAAAATTTAATTGCCCATTATCTTGTGGAGACAATGGCTGAACAGACAGTTGATGTCAAACTTATCAGTGGCGGAACGTTATTGTCAAATCCTCTCATTGCCTCGCCAGTCACCCCTTGAAGGGATACTATAGGCAGCAGCTAGCTAGATTTGATAAAGTTTATACAAGTCGCCAGTAGTATTCTTTCCATATTCACACCTGGACGAGGAATATATTTAGTGTTGAATCAAACAAGACCCAATGCCCTTTGCATGTTGAGAATATCCCATAATTTCTATCGAAATATGAATGATATTACGCTCTTGGAAGAGCAGATTTACAGGAGTACTCCGTGGACCATCGAAACTCAACAACCTCGTTCGCAAACAGCGATATTGCAATGAAATCTTGTTGCATTGTCTCAAATGATAGACAAGTAGAAAATATAAAGACTTACATGTATGTGCCTCTAACTATCAATTATATTGTCATTTGTAAACTGATTAGGCACCCTATTCCCATTATCTTACACGATGAAAAGGGAATTTGGTAAAATCACTGGGTGATACTAAGCTCATTACATGTTAATATGTATAGTAATATCTCGTACTTTTGAAAAATTGCTGAAAGATGATCGGGAGAATTGTGAATTAAAGACAGTGCTATTATGCATGCACTTGTATTGAGCAAATGACTTTTGTTCGATGAAATTCTAAAGCTCTATTTGTATTCATTTGAATTTCGATATCACTTGCAGATGTGTCGGCTGTTTAAACAAAAATACATGAAGACCACGTTTTATCAAAATGTTATTATGGATCAAGCAGTAGTACCGGTAGTACTGTCTAGCTATTTTATAGAAATAGTAAAAAAAGAGAATATTTTATTTGAATCTACACCGGTTGATAAATTAAATCAGGAATTAATGAACTATAGTCTTTATTAATTCTTGATGACGTGCAATAAAAGAAATAGGAACGAAGGTCAAGATGAAACATGACGTCATGACCACTGGACAAATTGGTATCGCCACTGGCAGCGCTGTTGCCTATCCAAACATATCAACTATGTGTTTGATATCGGTGGCTTGAAGCGAATTCAAAACTTGACTTAGATCGGTAAAAAAACCGAACATAGTAACGGTGTGTCCAAGCAGTGCCTTCAAAACTGAAGAAGCTTTAAGCGAAATCTTTGCTCTGAATGGGATCGATTGCGTCCTTTGCCGGGAAGCATAAAAAGGACACTGACATTGTATCGATGAAGCCTCCAGGGTGTCCTTTGATAGCGAGTGAAGTGACTTCCATCAGAAGGCATTGTATTTAATTTTTTTCGTTTGACAGCATGCATGCTGATTCTCTGAATGCATTACATGTATGCCCTTGGGGCCCACGATTGATGTCTTGTAAGGATGCACGCACTGTTTACCTGTTGGTTTTATATGCTGAAGTGGTTCGCTGCATTAAACTTCCTCCTATACTAGAAGATCTGACATGCCGGGGTAACAGTTTTTGGTCGTTCCCCATATTTGAATGTTTCCATCTAAAACGTAGCTGGCCAGACTATAACCTTCCAATGGAGGGAGAAACAGAGGTTTCAAAAGGCGGCAGCAAACATTTTATTGATATCTGAGATAAAAGATGAACAAATTTTGCTCATGTGAGACACATCAGGCACATATGCATCGGATTTTAACATGGGCAATCTTTCTCTGTACCAAATACTGTTAAAATGGAATATTTTATTACTAATCTCTTGTTGACAAAGCCTGGGAATTGCATCGGCCTCGACAAGTGTATCAATATTTGTCAGTTCTCACATTGCTGGCTCTTTTTATAGATCAAAGTAAATCGACAACTCCTGGGATGGTGTATTAGAGTGTATATATTATGACATATTACAAACAAAAATGATATATCATGAGAACTGCATGCATGAACACCTTCCTCGGGTGTTCCAGATCACTATAAAGGGGATTGTGCATTTGAAATGTTATTCAGACGGATGAATTGTTAATCAGTCATTATGGTTGTTTTTCTATTCACCAAATATTAAATATTATCGTCATTCTCACGTACATCAATTACTTAAAGTCATATTTTCACAATCAACAGATTTCATTTCACGCAATTCATTCATCAATAACCCATTAACCAGCTTACCTTAATGCTTCTTAAAAATAATTTCATCATGTTAGATGCTGTTGTTGAATAAAGAACTCGGATGCACGATAAATAACGAAATCGATAGAATTATTTTTACATTTCCCTCTGAAATATTTTGTGGCATAGTGCAAAATAGTGACAGATTTGTCTTTTAAGTAACAAAATCCACAGTCAACGGACTCCACATCTTGCTGCTCAGAATGTATCTATTGCAATTCACGTTTTAATTTGCTGCTATAGGCATCAAAATACGCCAGCCTGCCGACATGACACGTTTACAAAACTGAAAAGGGTTTTACAGTGGACCATATCCCAATAGCTTTCATAACGCACCCATTGGTAAATAAAGAGTGTTTGCAGCCAGGGCACCAATCTATTAATTGAGATTCATGTGTGTGAACAGGTCATCTATCATGATCTATGGCAATGACTGATCAGTCACAGGATTCCATAGCTAGCCTGCTGGGAAATAGAGATATTGCCATCAAAACCAATGTTGACAATGTGGCTGTGGTTAGAGGTTAGGAGAGTCATACTTCTTTAATTACGATATTGTGAACCTGGAGTTGATATTAGTTCAATTAGTCTGAATATGCTTCTTTTATGATATTGGGAACCTGGATTGGATTCGAGTTCAATTAGGCTAAATATGCTGACAGATTACTCTGTTTTATTAGCTGAAAGTGAACTAATTCCAACTTTGCTTAGGTGATCTCCTAGTCAATGCAATTTCCTAATAGGATGTATAAAGTCATCGGTAAAATAACTGATGTGGTGTGTTCAGTTGCAGTTGAACAGAAGAGAGAGTTTCCCTCGAGATAACAAACAATCTCCAGGTTCAGTCACAGAGAAGACCCAAAGTTCTCCACTATGCCCTTTCTCCAAGTGTGGAAGTGTGCAAGTTTAAAACTTCTAACGTTTTGCATTCTAGTAAAAAAAAACACTCTAATCGTAGCAAACAGTGCAGGCTTACAGGCACCAAATAAATGTACCGGTCCATACATTGACTTCGTGTTTCAAAATATTTTCGCACGATTTTTAATTCATTCAAATTCCTCGTAGATTTACTATAACTGATTAAGAAATTTAAAGTATATATCAGATGTGGCTCATGCTACTCATCACGTGTGACATGCTGCTATTTGATACCAAGTAATTTATTTTAACCATGTGGGATTTCATGCTCATTCGTTGTCAACGACGTATCAATAATGAAACTGAAGGAGTGGTGAATTAGTTCAGGGGATTGCATTCGAGTGGTTGTAGGATTCTCTATCTAAATTTCGGTAATTTTAGTAGAATTTTTTTCGAGATGGTGGTGAACTTTCCACAGGTCATTTTTCGATTTCTACTACAGTGTTACAGTGCTAAAAATAATCTCGGTCCGAAAAATCATAAATGTATGTTTTTCTGAACAATGTATTTTTATTCTATTCTATACCAAACCTTTTCTTGAAAATAGAAGCGTGTAGATCCTAACATGGTGCCATGCTTAAAAAACATCTGAAAGACTGCTATCACACATAATTTTCCTTACACTTTCCCCTCCGCTCTGTTATACTGCTATGTTAACTTACTGGATGTCCATGCAAGCATACCCTGTCACACTGCACGATACCACCCTTGCAAATTGAATTTTGATTTGTCACGGCATAGTATGAGGAAATGTCCATTTCTGCATCAACTGACAGAAAAGCATTAAGCATTATGCGCTAAATCGCCCGCTTCTGTTGTAACCGTTTAATGCTTTTTGATCGATATCTGATTTCTGCTAATGTTAAAATGCCATTAGCCTCTGTGAGCGAGATTGCTGTTGACGTCAGGTCGGCTTATGTTTGGACTGTCACAAGAATGACTGTTGAAACATATGGTTTCCTGTTGTAGATGAAGCCAACAAGGCAACCACTTCCAACAGGAACTTGTGTCCATCAAATTGAATCGTTTTATGGCATAACTAATATCGGGTGATTTTTTTCAATGTGGACTGAATTGCTTTTCGTCTAAAAATTCAAACGATAAGTGCTTTTTGTGGGATTTTTATGTAAGATTTGATGCCCGTTGAAAATCAACCATAGCCTGTTATGTACCTTTGACAGCCAAAGGTGTACCAATGTTGATTATGATTACATCATCGCCAATCGTATATCGGGCAGACAAGATAAAAAAACACTAGGACCTTTGGGGATACCTTTATGCACAAGGAGTGCACTGGCCGTACAAATAACGTCTCCTGTCAATATCCATGTATGAAAATCCATATATATTCCATGTTGGGATGGCATATTTAATTACTATGTGAAGCAAAGACAATCACAGGCCGTAAAGAGGACTTAATGGCCTATTGATTTCCATGAGACTTCTCCCCTTACTTTTCTCAGAAATTCTGTCTACGACCTAGTAGTATCAGGTGTAGTAAGTGATTTACTGGCTATACAAGATAAAATAGAAGCTGGTTACTCATGATGCAGCCAAGGTTTGATTTCTACAAGGTATCCGCATAGGCTATACTGCCTTAGCTAACTTACGTACATGTATATTGTAATTTTGTTCATCAAAATACACAGTCGGAAAGTCATTTAGTATCATGCAATGGGAGGATACCTGAGGAAGATGTCTCACAAAGCCTATTTGGTGATTTACCTCATACAATAACATGAACTACAACTTGACCAAAACTAAATAACGATACTACCATAGATTGAACTCTGCAAGGTGTAAGAATACCCAATATTCCTACCGAGGCCATCAAGAATTTGTGCTACATCTGACCCTATGCGATCAGTTTCCCAACCCCACCAATAACTATCATCGGACAATCGGTGTAAACCCACTTGACAGACAAGTTCATCCTTCCGCCACTTGCAAGTAACGCAGCCTCATATCCCCCTGCTAACAACATCTTCACCGAGATCAAGCTTATTGATCTCATTGATGGTGGATGGCCATTCTGTATGAATGTTGGCTCTAGGCAACCTTTTGTGTTAACTGTTAGCAAGACTTTGATTCGGACAGCCGAGTTTCTCGATTGGCTATCTGGTGCTGGAAGTGACACTTGGCGCTTTGACCTCGTCCATCAAGATCAGGAACAGCTTTCCCAGGAATGGAACCAGGATAAAACCTATACACGTGTGGGAAATCAAATCGGAGGGATATATTGCTGATCAGGAGTGGATTAAGTTGTAAATGGATACGAGTGCTTGGTTGCGAACTTTCAAATCGAGGAGGTGACAGAAAGTTGCTGACAAGCACATCACTTATAATAATACTCCACAAAACGACAATGACGCTGATAGAAAATGCATTAGAACAGTTAAGTTCAGAGCTTAACAATATCTTACTGGAACCCTTTACTATATGTACACAATGCATGCAGAAAATGAAAGAAACGATATCACACTGAAATAATTTGCTCTTGTGGTGTCATCGACCCGTGATGCTAAAACCATCAATGTTTTTCTGATACAAGGAGAAATCTAGGATTGGGCGTGGGAGATGACTGATTTTTATAGCCTATGGAAAATGCACAGTCACGTACCCCAGTGCTTAGCATTACATACATTAGACTGTATGCGTCGCATTGCCTGTGGGAGGACATTTTACAGGTTTTTTTCAAGCTATGCACAGTCACAAACAATGCTTACTTTGGAATAGCCATGTTTACCAATTCAAAAATCATCCTGCAATCCTCCCATTTCCAGCAATTAGCTGCCTTGCGTCATTCAACCGTCTGTTGCTGTTGCTGCAGACGCAGTTAGAATAGATAACGCAACATCCTAGCAGTAACGACTCTGGCATTCATGGGCTCGACAAAATCCATTCCCAAAAGCAATTTGTGTCTTCATGAGTTAGTCGATATGTATTTCAATTAAATAATTGATGAGTCAGCAATCAAATTTCTATCCTAATGCACCTGGTGTCTGCAAAAAGGGACAGTCATTGATTTAAAATAGAAAGCAAGATAGATTATCGCAGACGCAGCATATCCGTTTTACCTCTTTCCTGAACACGAGGCACACAAGATCTGGCAACTTTCCATAACCACAAGAAGCAAACTTTCGAGTGCACATAACAACAAAATGTTGCTACTTTCCAATGCTACACTTTTGCTAGAAACCATTACATGTACTAGGTATTTTTTATAACAACTGCCAATTATGACTGAATGTGCGCTTTCATGTACTGTTAATCCCATCCATCAAGAATATCAATTCTTGCTGCCATCTGCTAAGCAATAATGGACCGAGATTCCCTGTTACGAAGGAAGCCACAAGTTGATTAGTTGATTAATACTGTTGATAAGTTCACTGTTGCTAAAAAAAACTTGTAAGATGCTGAAAGGTTCAAAATATGTTATTTATTTCCACAAACGTCGAAATCTGGATCACAGTTTTCAATCTCGCTATGCGGTGCCCTGAAGTGTATTCAATAGTAGGGTATGAAATACAACTTAGTGGACCCAAGAGAGGCATCTAAGTCTTACAGTCTGACTAATGATAATTGTCATGCTCACTATTGATTACTTTCTTGCATGTGGCACCGGCTAAGTTAGCACTCAAGGATCTTAATGCAAAGTGACAAAGTAACTCGATCAGGTATTGAGTGGCAACTGTGTGTGTTTGTTGTAAAAGTTGTTAAGGAATTCCCTGCCCTCGTCAGTTTGCAAAGGATACACAATGTCTCTGCAATGTACTTTATCCTTACATGAGAAACTGGCATTGGGCTATGAGATGTCGGAAAAGTTTTAATTAGGATTTCCTTAGGGATTTCCTTGTGTCATTTTACAAAGGATATAATGTAATAATGCAATGTACAATTGTATGTACAGTGGCCATTCTTATTGGCTCGCATTGTTTTTGCAAAAAAATCCAATGGGGATACGACGCCGGTAATGATATGATATGATAAAGTTATCCGAAATTATCCGCACCGAATTCTATTAGCAAATAGTTTTTTTCCAACTAACATGCATTATGTTAGTTATCGTAAATGACCGCAACAATCTGCAACCATAGGACAATAAATAAGATACCTTCCCGACATTTATTTTCGTTCGCCTGACACGCACGTAAAAAAATAGATTGACAGGTGTCGCAATGGATTTTATCAAGGACAGTTCATGAAGAGCTCTTTGATTTCTCAAGCTACTGAGCGTGAAAAACAATTGACGGGCATTGCGTAAATGATTTGGCACATGGCTTGATGACAACACCGACCCAAGTACTTCACCAATCGTAAAGGTTTCGAAACCTGCCTTGTATCAACGTCATGGCTGTCCTGGCTACTTTCGTACATGTGAATAAGTCACTTCAGATTCTCGTTCTGTTCAAAAGAAAAGTTGCAAAAACGCCCAAGGTAGCTCATAATGGTCCATTTACCACTGAGTAATTTAGCAGGAACGTGGTGTTCTTGGTTCAGAACAGTCGAATAGAAACATTACTCCGACTGAGATATTGAATCACGCATACCACAGAAATGATACCGCAACAATATTTACACTTAGATATTGAAAATTGTCACATGGTAAATGGTACAATAGATTAGATCTGACATCCGGGCACTAAGTGATGGGCAGAGTAGGCTATTTATCTGAATGCCAGTCATAAATGTAATTGGTAAAACAGCAAATGGTCGCAACACAAGAACTCGGCTGGATGATACTGATGGATTGAGTGGAAAGATGAGTCGAAGAAGCTCCTAAAGCATGTAAGGCCTAACATAGCCGTTAACATTGATAGATTTGGGGGAAAAGAATGATTTATTTAAAAGAGATGTAGAAGCTCGTTAAGGCCTACTTGGTGGAGGGGCCATCAACAACTTAGCATTTCCCTACGGTAATCAACAATAACCGCTTTAAAAGTTTGGGAAATGGTAAATTCGTTCGAATGCACTTTATTGTTTTGACTCATCCTTTTAAAAGCATTCATAATATCATTACATAAAAGGATAATGATATACAAAGTAGCTCTAGCAACACTTGCAAATTGACGGTTGGTTGTGAAATTGACAGCAGATCTGCGATCTGGCGCATACATGAATCTGTGCACATACGATATTTCTTGCCTCTTACACTTTTTGCTGTCCTATTATTAGACCACTACCATTCAGATTTTCATGCTGCTGAATACTTATGCCATGGAAACCAAGGTGCAGTTGAATGCACACCATATAGTTGATCGTTTCATCTATTAAGTGCTATGTATTTACCGAATATCTGGGTCAATTACCGCAAAAGGTGAAATGAGGAATAATAAATTGCCTTTTCACTGCTTTAGTGTGCAGAACTTCATCGAATGTGTGAAATAGGCTGATCAGACCCGACTCTTTCAAAGCAATATCATTTTCCAATTCCGTTTTCAAATCGGTTCAGACTTGCTACGTAGCCAATAAAAACGTTAGTATTGATACCTCAATCATCTTAAATGAAGAAATCTCATCAAGCGACGCTTACCAATTGCGATGCTTGAGGAAAGGGGTTCCTTTTTTCATAAAACAGAGAAAATTAAATACATTTTGGGAGCTATCATTTTATATTCACTGTGCTCGTCTGTCATGGTTTGTCCTACCTTTTCACAAACATACATGATCAGTGCAACAGCTCTCTGCTTGAGTTGCCTCCTGCGTGAGAAACATTACCAGACACCAGATTGTGAGTAGCTGACCAATCCAGATGGCTATATCGATAGAATGTCTCATCCGCATTCCCACTATGAACCCTTTCTGTGAAAGGACATCTGCGACAACTGATTGTTTGGAATTGAGTAGATCTCAATGATCTCGTACCTAATTCTTAATTAAGTAAGTGGCTTTTGAATGTGCAGGTGTTACAGGCTGATAGTGGCCATGGCCATTTCAAATCAATACCGGATGAATTAAAGTACCAGAAAAGCTGGCTACACAAGATGAATGTCAGTCCTGACCATTCAACTATCGACGCTAGCCTTGTCGGCGAATTACTGTGCATGACAAATGCAATAAATTATCCAGGCACCAGTCGTGAGGTCAGTTTTCACGAATTTGTTCCTGCAAGTTGGACATTTTTGGTTGAACATTGCGTTATCTGATTCTACTATTGAGAATGAGAAAAAGTAATTACAAATGTATACACTACCGAAATTACACGAATATGGTATTTTACGGGCCAACAATCTCTGTATTAGAACAGTACTACAGTAACTGATTTTGAAGAGGCAAATAAGTGTACCTCAACAAAACTATGGTACAGATTCTTTTATTAAGAAAGTGTTCTGCATCAGAAAATTGCCAAATCAAACTCATTGATACAGACCACACTGATTTCTTAGTGACCATGTCATAAGGAAGTACAATGTAGACCTATCTGCATTTGGCAAGGTATGAGTTAATGGCAGATACCCTGGACTGATTAGACCCTGATAACGGTATTGAGGACCATTTATCAGAGTGAATGATATCTTATTTTGCAATCTCATGTTGGAGTGGGAGCAGTCTGTTTATCCTGCGCGATATGATTTCACGTTTGTACAGGAGATGATTGATTGTAAGAGAAAATGTGGTGGTTTGTCAATGTGACCAGTTTATATCAACAGCATTGACACGCCACGTTTCCAATTACATATGTCCCACTTATATGTGAATTGCTGCATTTGCAAAACCACCACATTCGATATAACTTCAAACTTGGGCTGTGATTAATATTTCATTTGGGCAAAATCGTTTAAATTGAAAGTACTGGGCAGACGAGTGGCGGACACTTGTCAGTCAGTCACTTGCTCTGTAGATTCTATAGGACCTTGTAGAAATAGGGGCTGGGCTCAAGAAAAGCTCCCATTTCTATATCGAAAGATAAAGGGTAGCTATAGCATGGCGTAGATGGTTTACAATGAGGAGAAGTTGGTTAATAATGAGAGAGAAATTTGGGGACGACTGGTGTTTTATAATTCCATCTATACGCCACAGAGAAATCTGTGGATCATATTTTCAAAGTCGTTGATATAAAGTGCTAACAACAGTGCTGACCCTTTATTTGCGACTACTCCCTCACGTCGAAAATACATGCGTCAAATTTGCAATTCAAAGTCTCCACAACACTGCTAACTGCACTTTTATTTATCTTTACAGATTTTTGAATTATTTTGGATGTATCGCAGAACCAAGCCATAAAGGTAAGTCATTGGGACGAATCCGCATTCAGTCTGTGTCGGCGGTTTTAATGTTAAGATAGCAGTAGTATGATTTGAACGTCCCATCACTGACATCACAAAATCACCAACTGTAACAGAGAAAGCAATTCGGCATAAACGCCTTATTCCTCTCTGACGTTTCCCGCTGTGGTAACAGAGAGAGTGATTTACTTGTTAAGAAGACTATGCTTTCCCCCTATAGCAAGTATCATCATGGAACCATAAGTTCAACACCTATGTTTCAAGCCAAAGGCTAGGAATTGAAATCAACAAAGGTGATATAAACAAGACTTACAATGTTGAGTGACTACACTAATTATCTTTTTCTCCTAACAATATGATACTCTGCTATTCTGTTGTGATATACTGACATAGCATCATAATAGGTTTGCGTTCTATTCACTTTATATTATAGTCATTATTCAGTGCCTCAAGGCAATGTTATCGTTCTTTCTTAATCGTTATGACTCCAATACCTCATTAATTCGCATACATGGCTTTGATAGCTGGATAGTGTCATCATCATTAACCATATGACAGCAGAAGAGATAGAAGTTTTCGATAACATTTCTCAGGTCCGCTTTAGGAATAAGCAAACTGGAAATTCTTAAGTAAAAGCCAGTAGGAGGGTCTAAAGGTAATTTTGAAACTTTTTGGCAATGATTGACTGGAAAACTAACTTTGGATTTTTCTCCAGCAGGTTTTGATAGCTGCCATGCCCTAGTTGAATTATCGCCTTTTTCTACACCATAGGTCACAGCAAACTGTTAACATACACACATACTGTATTATTTGTACGTTCTTCATGAAATATTGTTCACAGCTGCACTGTACACAATGGATTCTTACATGTTCAGTGAGCCTTATCTTATTACATGTACCCCAGAATGATCTATTGTTTCAACTGTTTACCTACTGTACCACAAAGAACATGGTGGAAAGCCATTACCTGTTTCCCCATCCATCATATCTGTAGCTCAGTATCATTGTAGATGATTGTGTTAACATGTCTGGCAGCAGAGCTACGAAAAGAACAAAGGATTCGACCTGGCAGTGCAGTCTCATTAAATGCACTCGATCTTCTTCTTAATCACTGAATTGTTTTTCCGAAATCATCATACATGTATATAATTTCCCACAAGCTTTGCATTTTAAATTTTTTCTATTGTTCACATCACTTTGCTTGACCACCGACAATGCCTCAGCTTTCAACGCAAAACTGCTGAGAACTAGTTTTTCCAGTTACTAGTTTTTGATATTGAATTTTATTCAATCTCATAATTACGATAGATGCGTTGACAAAGCTGCTGAAGATTCATCACAACCGGCACAGCTTCACTATCGTACAACTACATCAATCAGTGAATTAGACGTCAATTACTGTCAATGCCCCAAGCTTCTTGTAAGCTGTTGACATCAAATGTCCCTGTCGCAAGCAACATAACAAGATCAGCTTTGATCTTTCTGACTCATTACACCATTAACAAGAACTTATTACAGACGACTACACTACAGGTTAATGTGATTTTTGGCATAATTCAATTGAATAGCCAGTGGATGCTGCAAGCTGTCCAGGATTTCTGTGCAGCAGTGCGATCACTGACCTATCATCATGATGTCATCATGTTTTCCTTCTATACTGGAGTTTCAATTAGAAATCTCGATCGGATATTAACCAAGGGCGAGGTTGCCGAGGAGGATTGCCTTGCCTGAAGGGGGCATGAATCACCCACTAATAGAATATGTCTGATTCTTATGAAACTGTCTCTTAAGCAAGCTTACCAATGATGGATTGCTCTTAGAAGCCGTTCAAAGCTGCAGCGATACAACCAATTATGTCCGATAGAGAATTACAGTCACCATGCCTTGACATTATCTCTGCAATTCTAGCAAATTGATTTGTAAAGCAGTTCATAGCTGCAGTGTCAGCTGGTCAGTGGAGTCACGGTTGGTGGAGGATCTCGATAGTATAATGTGGTTTGCAGCAGTTTTGCAACACAGTATGCAATATTGCTTCTCTTCCACTTTATCTTGTTGCTCTGTTGAAGGTCAATAGATACATCAAAGTACCTTGTGATAGGTGTGAGCTGACTTCTGCAGGTGAAGAGGTTTACCATGTTTACTTGTATTATTCAATTACACGGCTAATTTGCAGTGTTCTCTTGCCCGGGTTTCTGACATTGTCTGGATGATGTAGAGTGGTTTATCGTTTTAGGCTTCAGTTGAGCTATTCGTTTGAGAACCGAAAAGGTCACTTTACCTCAGCACGCGTTCTCAGTAAATCACAATTTTAGTTTCTTACAAACATGTTTTGCATTATTATTGTATTATGGAAACTTTGATGTTTTTCTGCCACCATTTCATAGTTTGAGTAAGTGAACCAAATGGGGGATGCTGTCAAGCCTGCTTTGACAGTCACACAGCTTTAAAACATAGCCCCAAGGGAGGACGAGACAAGGTTATATGATATGTTCGGCTTATTTTCTCTCCTAATATTGTTCACATAATACTGAGTAAGTACATAGCTGTTCCCCCAGTCTGCCTTTAACCCATTAATCTATTACAGTGCAAAGAGTCGTTATGCCTCACTCATATACATACATATGTATATGATAACATTTTGATGCTGTATATAAAGATAAACTTCGTTACCGTAGTTTATTTTCTTCCTTACTGGTCACGGTACATCAACAACAAGACCTTTTCGTTTGCTACCGTACGTAATTGCAGCAAGACAAGCTACACTTGTTATGGAATTGAGAGCACATCAAAGAGATGGCTCCAAAACCATAGGGAATGAAACAACATACTGCGCGGTATTAGTATCCTAGATACTACACGATTTAGTTAAAGTGACAGCTTATCTGATACCATCAAACCCTTTGGGAAATTACTTAAATGAAATGCGTATTCCTTCATGTGTAAACTTAACAAATTAATTTTTGTTAGCGTTTTCGTTTGATTGTGAAACGCCAAGCTGGTTTAATTATCTTGTGTTGAACACAATCTTGTCCAATCTCAATGGTGCCGCCTCTTGGAAGTCCATGCAATTCATGTGAATTGATCCCATGAGATATGATTGGCAAAGTTTCCTTTCCTCCTTAATAAAATCCAAGGCAAAGGTTTAGGTAGCATGATATTGGCTGCTATTGCAATGAGGCTCCTTTCGTCCAAAATAAAATCCAAGACGAAAGTTATGGGAGCATGATATACCCACCATGATACATTGATTAACGAAGAGTATCTTTCGAAAGCAAATATGTTTGAAGTTTGAGGCAACATCAAAATCATTGCAAACATTGACTTAGTTGAACGTTCAACATGAATTCTAGTGCATTGACTTGGGACTAAAGGCTTTTATGAAACCATTTCATTGATGTACATGTATTGTACTGAGGAGTAAATACAGTACAATGAAAGCTTTTAGCACAAGTCATTTGACAAAGGCCGATGTGGTCCGGCAGGTCTCAGTCATATGCAAATAAGATTTCCTATTGTATTGAGGGTATCGAATTCTCTGTGGGATATTTATATTTCATATTCCTGTGTTTTAATGTACATGTAGTTTGATCCGATTGAGAATGCGGTGGACAATTTAATATATGATGAAGCTATTAACAAAAATGCTAACCCCTCTATATAGCCACCACTGGAAAAACTTAAGAAAAGGGATTCACCAATGCGATGATGGTGCAAGCTGTCTCTTGGCACTCATGATTACAAAGCATTGTAGAGTTCGTTACCACCTTTCCTTTGGTGAGCTTCCAAGAACATGTTATGGGAGAAGGTGATGAGAACCCAGGTACAATCTATGAACGCTGATAGATGCAACGCTACAGGGAATGAGCATGATGGTACCAAGATGGTGAATATCTTATCAACCCTACACTTGATAATAGCCTATCTGTATTTTTCATTATTTAGCTGGCTTGTTCTTGGTATTGTCCGATTCTTGCCAACCAAGTGCCATTTATTCTTATACTCTTTTAAGATGCTCAGAAAAGGTAACGATTTTGTAAAAGTCATTGCTGGCCGTTTGAGTATGGATTTTATCCAGTTTTAGAGTACTGCAAGAAGGCAATCCTGGCTTTAACAGAGTTAAAACAATAGCAACCATTTGGTGATATTTTTTGTAAAGTTGAACATCAGAACACAGTAAAGGTTGGCATTAGAGGCATTTAGCCTAGTTAATTGTGCAAAAAGGCCGACCCAACATTCCTTAAAAAACTAACATCAACAACTCGTGGAAAACCATAATTGTTACAATATACATGCAGTTCACCTGAACAAGGCTGCCTGAAACTTTAGGAGAGACGTAGTACTGTAGTACTTTAGCATGTGTAGTATAACGTGATATTGCCTTCCAACGTAATAAGAGCATCCGCTGGTTTCCACTTTGGTTAAACGTATCATTACTGGTACTGCTGTGAAATGGCGAACTACGGTAGCTCAAAATACGATGCTTATCATATCACTGTGATTACTTGTAGTGATGACAGTTTTAGGAATAATATATGACAACAAAAAATCAACATTAACCAGGTTGATGCATTCATCTGTCCATTAAAGCCCAAGCTCAATAATTCAGGGGCTTCCAGTCAATAAAAAGAAATGACCCCGGGTACATGCACGGTACATCCAGTAATGATTTACTGATGCCAAGACAACCATGCGGATTCGGTTATGTGCGTTTTCCTACTACAGTAGAATTCAGTCACATCCACAATGCTTCTGATAGAGCCCTGGATATGAAAGCGCTTAATCACTCCAAGCACTTACTTGCATCAGATACCCGCATTATCCAGTTTGATAAACTCAGGGTTTATCCAAGTCAAAGTTGACGTTAAAAAATTCATCAGCAAATGACAGGAACTTTTTGAATGGTAGATACTGATAATTATTTGTGGAAAGCATACCCTGGGCGTAAATTTTTAATAATGCGTAAACCTTTTTCGCAAAGATGAACCTGATCCCTTTTATACCAACTCAGCCCACTGCGATCACATCAAGACTGTTGACGGACAAAAGGTTTTGTCACGGGATATATCATTATTAAACTGAGTGGCTGCTCCACTTTCCTGTTGCAATAAAAAAAACGGCAGGGGAAAATGATTGAGATGATAATACTAGAGGTTATTCATTGTGTGCTTAGAAGGTCACGCATAAAGCCAATTCACTGTCTATGAAAAAACGCCTCATTCACACTCCTACGTCCATTCAACCAACAAGAGAAATAGGTACATTAGATTCTGACCTTGAGAAAAAAGGAACTACTTGTGTGACAAATAACAGAGGTCATCAGCTTTGAAGAATTTCTACGGAAAAGTTCTCTGATAGAGTGTCTACTTACTCAAATGTGTAAAAAGTGTTATAGGGCCACAGTGAGAAAAGGCCGGAGTATAGATCACGAGGAAGAAGTCATGAAAAAATAGATAATGTCCTTGTCCAACTGCGTCTCCAGTATGGAGCTAATTGTTGAAATGGAAACCGGCTCCCGAATCAACTACACGCTTGACTACACCAGACTAAAACCAATCTGAAAAAAGTCTGTGATAATTTTTCAATTTAAAGCCATTGGCATTAATTAGCCCATCATTGGAGTACCAAAAGGTTTTGTCTCGTCTAAAAAGCAATCATTGGTATCTAGTGTTATCAACTTCTTGTTGAGCTACATCATACCAGTAATTCTAAGCATTCATAAAGTTGCTATCAATCTAATCGAGGCAATCAAAACATCATACAAAAACAAGATGGAATACTTCCACCGATTAGCGCAATCTGAATTATGTCTTCATCGCGCAATGCTCAGCAGCAAATCTGCTGGTTGCTGCATACTGCACAATTTATTCTCTAAGTTTGGGCAATGAATTATAATGCGATTGAGTGTTGCATGCTGCGGGTTCTCTGTGCTACTTTTTTTGAATTAAATCTACAGTACATAACTTTTTTTGCAAATTTCAGGCAATCACAGTTGTTGTGGGCTAGCTCCTAATGGCTTTATCATACAACATATTAATCGAATTCAAAAACGTTTTGTAGTCAATTTTTCCAACTATATTCAAATATTAGGAAACATGGCTAACGGATTCTTCATTCAGAACATGTACAGCCATGCACACACTGGCCAAGAAAAGGAAAAGGGCGATAAATCAAATACTGATCTAAAACATGTTAAACACTGCTTGAATAAAAAACGCCAGATTTCATATCTCCAGTTGAAAAAATTAATGAGGCTCCACCTGGCGACACATGGTGCCGGAATCATGTTTATCGCCACCAATTTTTCTGAGATGATTTATACGACATGATTGATTAACCATGTTGTACCAGCGTGTTTAGCCTTCGTGATCTTTTCTCTACCAGATATCTAGGTCCACATAAAACGTGCTTCTGAAAGCTGAGAGAGCCTTTGATACAATTTGTAAGGGTATCACGTTTCTCAGTAAAAACTCTACAACTGAATAGCTGCAATCCCGGCTTGTAAGGACCATCCTTTATATTTGCACTGTAACGTGAATCGCTATCCAAGTTGAAAACTATACTTTAATCAAGAAGAGCCACTTCACCGACTTTTGTAACTTTGGAGTATTTTGAGTGTAGGACAGGTTTCCTGTTCTGATATCCTATGCTGTTATTTGATAGTCTTCTCTTCTTTTCTACCTTAGTATTTTTTGCACCTACTTATCAACCTGTCTGAGCTACACACGATAAAGGGATATATTGCAGGGCTATATCTGATGGCCAATTATGAATGTCAGGGTTATTCATGGACTTACGAGGCATTTTCAGCAGCAGGATTAGGTGGGTCTATTCGGGCTTACTCAATGTATAACATTTTCGAAGATTTTTTCTCTTGAACGATAGTCGAGAGTTATGACAACGTCAGCTGTTAAGATTATTATGCCACAGTTGATATCCCATTGGTCATATCGGTCATGGGGGCTCTAAATAGCCACAGATGCCAAATAGCACTGTTTAATACTGAACCGATTCTTCTTTCATGACCTGAACACATACGATATGGCCAAAAGAACAACTCAGTTCACTTATCAGCATATTCTATTCAATCATGTAATGGTCAAGGATACAGAGCAAACCAATTGACTGGCAATTCCCTAAACTGAATTATTTGCTTGTCTTTTCCAGTGAAACCTAGAATATCGAGATCATCGCCCAGAGAGACATCACCTTCTTTATACAAATAATATAGCAACCCATCTTATCAAAATATCTCATGAGCTTATCAAAATATTCGATGTCACAAGAACCAAGTTAATTGCCAATTTTGCTGAATACATTCATATTTTCTACATACGAAGAGCCATTTTAGATAGGGAGGTGGAACAAAGAAAAGCCGACAAGAGAGACCACAGACCAGATAAAGTATCAAGACACCATCTTGAAATTTTAGTGAGAACTCATTGGCACTTATCATATCACTTGTGTCTTTATAGGGACCTTGATCTGATTTAACAGGAGAATGAATGACGCTGGTACCAAGGAACCAATGATGATGGAAGACGGAGAAGTTCGTGTCGAGGGGCAGAATACATCCTGTTTTGAAAAGGTGAGCACAGACTACATTAGCAAACTTCACTTTGAGACAAATGTGTGGTTTTATTAAGCAAACGGAACTGAGCTTATGCATAAATCAAAGACTTGTTGCGCTTACTCCATTCAGGCTTACTATAACATTGTTGTTGGACATTTGCTGCACCCCACCACATCACCATAATGGCTGGTCGAGGACAGTTTAACTCTGACACCCCACTGCTATAACCAGTTCGTCTTTTCATCTCAAAGCGTCACTGTGCGATCATCATCAACATAAACTGTTTCTTAGCTTTGTAGGTACCAAGGGTTGGAGCGGGTGTGGTTGTTGCTTAGCCTTTTGCTCAAACCTGAGGAATCAAATAATTCCTAACATGAATCCAATTCGCCAGATAATTCGATAAGTCCAAGCATTGCAGCAGTTTGTCTAATCATACGTCTGGCTAACAGAGCAGTATGTTGTCATAAATCTGAAATAGCCCCATATCATTTTCATTCCTATTAAAACATGTGCATTTTCACGAGCAACTCCTGAAAGTGACTGGTGAGCAACAACCAGTTTTGCTACTTCAGCTGATGCCAAATAGCAGTCTTTGCAGCATGTCTTACCATTTACCATGTTCTGCTCACTACAGTTGCGATCAAGGCCTATGCCAAAATGCAAATGTTGCACCCCTGCAGAGGTAAAGTATGCCGGAAATCAACAAAGCAGTGTTCGGGCTGTTTTGTTTTCCTGATGTCCTTTCTTCATCTTTCTATTTCTTTTCTTTGTTTTTTTCTTCATCCTTCGCCAGTGCTTTGAGTGTCGAACCACATGAGTGATTATAATAATGAAATGAAACATTTTTGCCTTGGTTGATTTAGGATGGATTTTCGGAATATAACTTGCCTGTCAAACAGATTGATTGTCAATAATATGATAATCTGTATTTCAATCTCAAAGGATTATGTTCTTTAGAACGTAAGTTGTATAGCTTGAAATTTAAAGTAAACAGCTGAAAATTTTTGTGGTGTTTTCAAAAAGTGAAAAACGTGAGATTTAACCAAATCCACCACTAGCACAGTATACATACTCTATATGTATGTATTGTGGGTTTTTCAAAGAAAAGTCATCAGGAAATAAATGCTTGAACGGTATTTTAGGTAAAGGCATGCTTTTCGCTTCTCCTATTAACCCCTGATAGACATGACTTATGATGCGCTTTGTTCTCTCCTAGCTGTTTAGGTGTGTTCTGTCACAACAGTGCACTTTAAGCAGAAAAAGTGATATCTTAGGTAATAAACGTTCGGCAGGTGCGATACAGAAGTGAGAAAATGGCATCTTTAAAACGAAATTTGAAAATCGGAAAAACTGCTTTTGCGGTTTGGGCCGTGCATGTTGGGATCAGAGTCTTGCTGCAAATAGGTCATGTCTATCACACATACGTCCTTTTCATGATATTCTAACTTGTTTAATGCCCTTCATACATGTATTACACTGCATAATGGGTGACAGAGTTAAGTTAGTTTTTTTGGAAAAGCATCGCTCTTGATTTACCACATGATTTTCATACACTGGTGTGCATTATACGGTTTTAAATGGCTTATTACATGTTCTTAATACAATCATGTTCTTAATATCATGTTCATCAGATTGTTTTAAGGTAGTGTTCTGTGTATAATTTATGAATCTTATATTCAGAATTGCACCAAGAATTGATAAAGACTATCTAGTCTACTACTCTTTCTTAATTTTTGATGGCACATATGGGTCATGATAAAAAGGGATGTCACACAACTCATGCAAATCATAGTGATTGGTTGAGAGAACAAAATCCCGGACTTTTCTATGTTTTGGTTTGTTTTGTTAACTTTATTCTTGATAATGAGTCTGGCAGACGTCAGTGATTTTTAGGTGATCTTTCTAATGCATTAATGCATCAGTAGAAAACAGCTTATCACCCAGGGATGGTATGGTTGGATTATGACTAGTTCCTGTAGTAATACCAGTAATGGATGCATGAAAGAAAAGCTTCTATCAAATTGTTTACCCAACCCTGCCATAATTTGATGGACAATTTTCATGTTACGAGACCTGGTCATTCTGGTGTGACTCCAGCCCACTTGTAATGTTAAAACACTAATGCATTTGGCGCACTTTATGTCTAGAGTACAAACTGCTCCAGAATGTATTGTGCACTTTGATAATGAATTTGAGGTCAACCGCTTTCTATTTTATTCTAATATATGAATTGTGTTATTACACTGCCTTTTTTACCTTTATTGTCATTAAGTTCACTGTCGTCTTGCTAAAGTGCAAAAACCATCCCCTTCCCTTAACCATTTTAGGTCATCTTGGAGACACTGAGTTGTAATTATGTGGAAATTGCTAATAAAGAATGATAAACATATTAAACAGTTAAACGAAATGCCCCAGTAAGATTGTCTTGTCTGTAAGAAATATTGGGTGTTTTGTATTGTCGGTGGGAATCAGAAATTGAAGGAAATGTACGTTGTATTAATTGAGAGATACCTTGGCCTCTATTGCACATGCCAGGAATTGAATCCAAGAATACGTGTCTTGTAACAAAAATGTTTATCTTTAGAAGTGTCATCAAGGTTTAGTATTTAATAAGTCCACCTCAGGCTTTTAGGCGTCTTTGCTGGATCTTAACATTAAAAACCAAAGAAGCATAAATTGTTATGAGTTACAGCCCTCTGATGAAATGAGATAAAGAGTTAATACAAAATTCCTACAAAATCTGCATCCGTCATCATGATCCCTGGAAGGGACAAACCTGATCATTTCTTTCCCAAACCCAGATCCCCTTTGGGAATTGGTATATTTTACAAATCCATCTCGACTTGTTTAGGTTTTACACCTTATTGGCATCGGGGACCCTGGATATGTTTGAAACCCTATCTGTCTTCTATCTTGCTTTGATGAGTTGTGTTTTTACATTTCTTGTACCCGGGGGTTAGTTTCTCAGGTCAAATAGATAGTCTGTTTGTCAGAATCCTCAACTAATGATGCTGTCTAGAAAATCTGTATTTTGAATTTAATGAGTGTATTCGGTTTCTCCTGTGCAATAAGCACGATATAATTGCCTGTATTTCGATACGAAAGCAGTTTTAAATGCACGAGTAGATGAGATAATTTTACGCATGGCAGGATTGGTCCATAACGGCAGTTCGCTCTGTAAAGTATGACAGGGCCTTGCATTATCGGACATGACCGGAGTTTTTGTATAAGGATACCAAGAAGCTGGACGTACATCTTTCATCTCTGGTGATAACGAACTAGTGCATTAAGAGTTGTTGTGGTCTTGTGGCTTAGTCTTTAACCTAGTGGTAAATGGATCGTTGATTCGAAGCCGTCGGTCGGCGTTAGCGTTTGTCTGACATGCCTCACTAGCTCTGATTGAGCTGCTTATCTAAACAAATGAGTGAAAGTTTCGTGGACAGATAGTGCACTTAACACAAGTTGCAGCTTCAAGTAGTCAACTAACACATGATAAATTATTCTGATCGCACTACACCCACAGCATTTAACTTGTCGAAACGGCACCACATGACCACCACCCACTCCCCACCTCCCAGCAGGTCATGGGCATCTCATGCAAAAGTCTTGATTATTTTCAGATTAAATATTTCTTCTAAAAAACAATGACATTTTACAAATCATTTAATGTTTAAAATGAGGCATCTTTTCACTATTCTAAATAACAAAAGGGTCGAGGTTGTAACAAACAGGAGGTAAGGAAGATTAACACCATGCACCAGTTAGTCTGGAATGTCCCTAGATCAGCAGCGTGATACCAACAGCAGCTACTAAGTATCAAATAGTTTGAACAACGGACAGAAAATTAAGGCATCTACATGAGCCTAACTGTACAGGTCAGGCAGCCTGCAAGTCTCCTGACCAACACAGTGTTTTCGTTTCAAATCTGACAATAGTATCCTAGTTGGTAAGAGCAGCCTTTTTACAAGTAGTCCGATGCTGTTGGTAATATCCTGTTGTTAGTAAAGTCGTACTAAGCTGATATTATACCAAGCATTTTAAAACTCAAATAATATCATATGCAGTGACGTATGATATCAGCTTAGGGTGGCCTGAAGAGTAGATCTGATTGACCTTAGACCTTAGACGTGTTAACATAGATATCCGAGCCCAGACGTTTCACAGTTCGTGTTTGTTAAGACAGAGTATATCTTCGATTACGATACCTTATCGAAGTTTTGCACACCGACCCTGTGTGGATGTGACACTGTTGTAGCATCTCTTGGATAGTTCCAAGCACGGTTTAAAGCAACATAACATATCCCTGGTCATCTTGATGCATAGAGGGTTAACATTCAAGACTTATTCTTCTCAGTTCGACTTGGAAATTAGCACTTTACAAAACAGCAATGTGAGAATTTTAGCCTTTAAAGATTACCCCTATTTCAGTATCTTATGAAACGCAGAAGGAATGAGTATTGCCTGTGCAACGCTATTTTCTTGTAGGAAGAGAAGGCATGCACACCGGAAGATTCATTTTTAATCTTATAACAAAACATGTACGTGATCGCCACGCCCGTATTCATGACCACAAGTCACCCCACAGTATGGCTATTTTAAGCAAGAACTGGAGATAGCAAAAGAATCGCCCACTGGTGGTGGAAATTACGTTTTTTAACAAAATTTTTCTGGTTCATCGTTAATTTCAACTCAGGATTCCCGACCTTCGATTTTTTTACACAGCATACAGCGTTAACACTTTGCACATCAATTGGGCACACACAAACGTCTGGTTTACCATGGCGTGATAGTTTGAGCGAATTTTCAAGTATTGTGTCATGATTATGATATTTACCAACACTAACTAAAATCTTTTTTTACATGACACAAGCGGATGACCAATCTTTAAATGTTACCATAGCCCAGTTAACTCTGTCGATGCACAATTTAACAGACTGTTTGAAGAGTGCACCGCTGTTATGTCTTGTCCTGTTCACCGTGCACATGTACAGTATTTATGTCTCTAGTTGGTTTTAGTACTTATGAATAAAGTTAACAGGCAACAGTTAAAGGGTTTGTATTATTTGTATATTTCAATCATGAACCCCCCCCCCCCCTCCCATCGGTTTGTTACCCTGTGTAAATATTTTTCTGTTATGTGAAGTGGCAGTAAATGTGAAATGTTAAACCTCGTTCGTCATGATAGATGTATAGGGTCAACAAGCTTGTCAAGACTCTAAAACCCTCTTTCCGGAAACAGTTTTAAAGACGACATAATAATCGATCAGCATACATATATAATACAATATCATTATTTAACTTCTCATAAAAATTTGTAAAACTTTTGTTTCAGGAATTTTTAATCAGTCTTAAATTCGTCAGTATATAAATGATAGTTAGGAAATTTGATACTGTGTCAACATATCTAATCCGGTTGAGATATTGCAACAACACATTATTTATAAGGAAGTGCTTTATGCATTTAGCCCACCACTTGCCAGTATTTTAACTAAATGTGTGTTAATATAATACTTTTTTTTAAAGTGTTAAGCTCCTTTCTCTTGCAACCTTTTTTTTAACTTTTTTATTACCGCAAGGGCGGATTATTTTTTCAATGCATACAGAGGCAATGTTTGCATGGTGTTTGTCTTTTTACATGTTATTTTTAAAAATCCCACTCGTGCGGGACCAATCATGAGGAGAAGAGGTAAATGCGGTTCGAATCCTAATTTTTCCTCGACATTTTAAGCAATTTTTTTCTCTTTCATTCCAGTTCAAAAAATGGATGAAAAATCCCCACAATATCCTCCTTGTCCTCACAATCTTATCAGTGATTCTGGGTGTGTTCTTTGGGTTCCTGCTGCGACTTGCACAACCGAGCTCGGACGCGGTCATGCTCATAAAGTTCCCTGGAGATCTGTTGATGAACATGCTGAAGATGTTGATCCTTCCACTGATTGTGTCCAGTTTAATCTCAGGTAAGCAAGCAGTGCTAGACCGGAAGGTCTCACGTAAACGTCAACTATATTAAACGTGACCACAGCAATTTTAGGTAAACACGCCGTGTACTTTAAATGCATTTTTCCCACTTTAATCTCCAGTAAACTCTGATGCACATTCGACCAATAATGTCAAGTTTTTTATCTCGGATAACACACACTGACCTTCCAGTGGTTGTGACCAGCACAATCTCAACAAAGCATGTCGTGTAGACTTTAGCCTGACACGCACAGCATCCCGCTAAATTGCATGTAAGCACTATAGCAGTCAGGATCCAAAAAGAGCCGTTTGGATCCACCACGTCTGGTTATGCAACAATGAAAGAGCTTTCATCCTATTCGGCGTGCGTGGCTAGTTTCTGTGGTCTTTAACCTTTCGCGTTTGTCAGGGTTTTTCTAATGCTGCACATATTTCATTATATTAATCTTAGTCAATATTTCTTCCAGGCCTTTCCCAATTGGATGCCAAATCAAGTGGTAAAATGGGTTCATACGCCCTGGTGTATTACTTTAGCACCACAGTAATAGCTGCCATCCTCGGTATCATCCTGGTCATGACCATACACCCGGGTAGCCCCGATATAAGGACGCTCCCTAAAGATACAGAATTTAATGCCGATGACAAGAAGGTGGCTTCATTAGATGCATTCCTTGATTTATTGAGGTAAGGTTGGAAAAAACTAAACTCTTTAACTAACAGGCTGAGACCGTGTTACCGGTATATGAAAACGAAACCACAGAGAAACTCGGGTCTGGTTTTATCAGCAACAGATTAATTTTCGTGTGGAAGTAAATATGGTATCCCCAGTGGGATATAAGTCTTACCCTATTGTCCAATAAGTGTTCAGGGATTGATCAGATTGATTACGATCATGCGAAGAATATTGCATTCCCGGAGAATACAGCTGGGGTTTTAGATTCTTGTCACTCCAGTTTGAGTGATAGATTCTTGCACATAACGGGAAACGGACTATGGATAGACATGTTTTCCCTGAAGTCTTGTTTTCTTTCAGGAACCTTTTCCCCAAAAATTTGATAAAGGCGTGTGTGGCCCAGGAAAGTACCATGTATGTACCAACAAATCGGACAGTACCATGGAGACCACCGACAGTTGATCTCAACGATACTAACACAACTTTACCAACATTACCAACTTACTACGTCGTGGAAGCCACATCAAGTATGAGCATATTTCGTACAAATGTATCAATTCTAATTCTTACCGTTTTAAAAGCCGATATTTTGGTGTCCTATCGAATTTTTTTTTTGATGTCATGTCGACAAATATTCACAACTCAGTGTCGCCTTCTCGTAAAATATTTTCTTCATGAACAGATTAAACTTTGGAACGGCAGTGATATGAATAAACGCCCGATTAATACAACCAAGTCATATATTAATAGATAAATTATCTTTAATCTATTCTTGTGTTCAACTTCTTCGCCAAGAAGCTGATTTCAATATTTTATTTCAGAGCTGATCATCATTATCAGTTTCCTCAGTCATAGTACGAAATATGTGCTATTTTTTCATCATGCACTTCGTCATCCTAATCATTTTACGGATTTAGCGAGGTTCATGATTTTAGTTAAAGAGATCCAGTCTTGGCACAAGTCTTTATTTAGACGAGCTGAATGTAGTAAAAATCTACAGCTGCAGCTTTCCTTTAATTTCTGATGCCCAAGTTCTGATGAAATAAGTTCTTTTTTTACTTAACAAGAATAACATGAAAATGTCTGTGCTTCCAGCCCCAGGATCAAACCTGTCCGACATCAATGGATCAAAGTGGATGATTGAGACGTACGAGGCTAAGAAGGTTGTCTATCGGGACGGCATTAATGTCCTCGGTAAGTTAAAGCATGAAATGTTAGGTCATTCTAAGCTAAGACATTCTAGTTGGCATTGATACCTGAGTACCAAATTGTAATGACCTATCTCATAAATCGCCGAACCTGCGTGCCGCAGGTGTTAGGGGACAAGTATGATATAAAATTCTAACATGGTAAGACCAGTAAAAGTCTATAACAGAATTTTTCTATGATAAACCTACATGGAAACGAACTAAAGGTCTACAGGTGTCGAGAAGCTTGGTTTTTTTCAATAGATTAGCAATTATCTTTAGGTTCAATAATTTACTATCATGTTAATATGAAATACGAAATTGACAAGGTTTATCAGATAACAGATTTGCCAAGAACCACAATTACTTAATGATATTTTTATATCCTACTTGCAGGTATCGTATGCTTCAGCATAGCGTTTGGTGTAGTTGTGGGACAGATGGGCCCAGAGGCACAGCTTATGGTTGATTTCTTCATCGTCATGAATGAAATTGTCATGAGACTTGTCCAGGTTATCATCTGGTAAGTTTCGTTATTACCAGCTACAATTTGGAGGTTGTGCTCAAAGATGTTAAGCTCATTTATGTACATTTTGCGCATTAAGATCCAGCCACTAGTTGCTGGGCATCTTGGTAACATTGCTGACTCCAGTCATTGAACTGCATAAGAGGTAATCAACAATTCAGTTATTTTTACTACATTCAACTCGTCTCAATAAAGACTTGTGGCACGACTGGATCTCTTTGAACTGTTGATTGCACTGCCATTTCAATTTCACTTAACACCAATTGCTTACATGTTTCAGCAGATTTAGTGGTAGTATTGCACACACAATTTAATATCTTCCTCTTTTGTTACAGGTATTCACCATTTGGTATCATGTGCTTGATCGCTGGCAAGATCTTGGAAATAGATGACATAGGGAAGACAGCACAGCAGCTTGGGATGTACTTGATAACCGTATTAGTGGGTCTCATCATCCACGGGGCTGGGACATTACCACTCCTCTACTTTGCTGTTACAAGAAAAAACCCACTCACATTTT
The DNA here is from genome assembly GCF_910592395.1 of Lineus longissimus. Taxonomy (NCBI): domain Eukaryota; kingdom Metazoa; phylum Nemertea; class Pilidiophora; order Heteronemertea; family Lineidae; genus Lineus; species Lineus longissimus. The sequence continues at coordinate 7,166,950 of NC_088312.1, read as the reverse complement.
TCAGGGGCTTGTTACAGGCTTGGGTGACTGCCCTGGGTACATCATCAAGGTACTTTAAGTTACTTAGGTTAAATACTATCTCCAGTGTTTTATCAATCTCTCTCAAATATGCCGTGGTGAATCAAGACCACTAGAGGTATTGTTGTTCGACCTCGACTTAATCATTATTAGTAGCTTTCGACCACATTTCAAGTCAGTAAGAAAGCATATTCTGGGCATAATTGATAATCGGAATTAGGTTTTAATTACAGCTTTCGACCAGCATCAATTCTTAGTTTTAACATTTTTGTCCGGAATTTGGAAGCTAGTTGATAAGAAATGCCACAAATGAAAGCCACGATCATGCTGATTACGGAATCGTTGCTATTTTCAGTGCAGCAACATTGCCGATCACATTTCGTTGTCTAGAGGAGAACCTAGGGGTCGATAAACGAGTGACGCACTTCGTGCTTCCAGTTGGTGCCACCATCAATATGGATGGTACTGCCCTCTATGAGGCTATTGCCGCTATCTTCATCGCACAGATGAATGGCATGAATCTGGACCCAGGGCAGATTGTCACTGTCAGGTAAATACAAGTTCAGTAGATCGAGCATCTGTCTGGGAACAGAATACAGCTTTTTGCATGGACGTTTCAGGTTCAAAAGATGTTGGTGTAAGCTAAACATCAGACTACATATACCTCAGATATTTCCAGACATATTTGATCACTTTATATGCAGCTACAAAGATTATGTAAGCACGGATTTTTTAGACATAAGCTTCAGCTGGTATGAACGAATTGCTGAAAGATTCTAGATCTTAAACTAAGTAATCTTGTGACTGAATCCTATCTATGTGCAGTTATACGGGCTATTGAGATTTTGGTAAAGGTTGTTGACATGACTATACCTACGCGACCTTCAATGGGTTTCAGAACGGGTGTCAAGCAAAATTTGCATAGCTGACTGTCAAAGCAATCAACTACCATATCGGACTGAAGATCGCGTTGATAGGTATTACATTGTCTCAAGAGGGCTTCAGTAATTCATTGTCAGTCGTTCAGTTCAATGTGCCGCTTGAAAACCTAAATCGAGTTATCTTCATTTTTCAGCTTGACAGCAACTCTTGCCAGTATTGGAGCAGCAAGTATACCAAGTGCGGGATTGGTCACCATGATTATGGTCCTCACGTCTGTGGGACTGCCTGTAGAAGATATCACACTGATCGTAGCTGTTGACTGGCTACTGTAAGTACATGTATTGTCTGGCGCTGTGGTTATCGACTACGAATAGAGTAAGCGGAAGGGGACATGTATGGAAAAAGAAGGTTCGATCAGCATATCTACAGCTAAGCTATGGCTTAAACTATATATATATATAGTTGTTTATCATTATTGAGATTTTAAAAGGCCTTATCTACAGATGGTCTTCGTTTTGCATTGTTGATCTAGCCAATTTAGATATCCTACCACTTCTAAAACAATTCATTACGTGACGAAGATCAACTTTCCAAAGTTCAATGTTGCTTTTTGTACATTACGATTGATTACTGCCTGCCCTAGGCACTTGGAAGAAGCATGTGCTTATGTTCATTTCATGATAATCATTTTGGTTTTTGTTGGAATAAAGTTGGACATATTATATACTTGGTGAAGGACATTAATTTATCAATTCTCCCATTTTTCATTCTTCCAGCGATCGTATCCGTACCTCAGTGAACGTACTCGGAGATTCATTTGGCGCCGGTATCGTGGCCCACTTATCAAGAGCCGAACTCGAGGCTCAGGACAGAATACGGGAAGAGCAGGAAATGAAAGAACTTGAAGATGGTGTGAATAGGCGACCGAGTCGCATATCTTTGATGGGACGCAAGGGTAAATCTTTGTTCACTGAGGATGCCGAGTTGTAAATGGTCGATGTTCACATTTGTTTTCGCTGTAATCACAGCCTGCTTCTAGTAACCCATTGCTGTTGTTATTTAGTTATATGCACATGTTTAGTGAATTGTGTTTCTTGCGTTAGTTTTAGATCTGTTGTATGCCGTTTGGCGGAATACATCAATGAAGTAGCAGTGTTTTCTGCAAAGGACACCCGATAATGTTTCGGTTGGATTGCTAACACGTAGGCTTACAACAGTTAAAGTAGCCACAAATCCCTAGTACGGCTGTACGGTGCAGCCTATGTTTTAGGGGACGTTCTGAATTATATGCTATTCGAAGTTTACAATGGGCTCCTAAAATTTTCTGGCCAGAAGCTTTCATATTCGAATGATAGTCAGATAATGATTTGTACTACGATTTATATTTTTGATGATCTACTTTAAAACAAACACATGTAGCATTTGCCAGGGACACTAAATTTTAAAATAATGTGTAACGTTACGAGGGTAACGTCTGGAGCTGTGTCATATCAACATTTGAAAGGAATTCTCAATGTAGATGCAACACCGTTTCTCAACGTACGACGATCATGTAGTTAGATTCAGAATGTTTTTTGTCAGATAGAGATAATTGGCAACTACTTTATGACAATGTGTGAATACCAGTAGCCAAGTTACATTTGGTGGAATGTAGGCAAAGTAATAGTAGTCTTTATAACCATAAAAATTCATTTTTCATCTTGTATATTTTCTTCATTTGAGGTCATAATGGATTTTTGCTCGACTTAACTTCACCGTGTCTGTACTTATTTTGGGTGGTCTGGTAGTGGAACGGACTGCCACTGCTCATAAGGTTGTGACAATATAGTGTTAACGAACGATAGAACTCCAAGTACATCCTGAAAAGGATCATTGGTTTCAGTTTAAAAGTAATTTAAGAAATCAACCTCCAGAAAGTTGAGATTGTCAATACCACAATAAATAGCTGCCGATACCGCTATTAAAATGCAATAGCAAAATGCTTCCTCAACAAGTAATTGAACAGTTACGACCTGATGCAACAGTTGTTGTACGATAACATGAGTATGTCATTGATCCATTGTGGGTCAGCCAACGCATCATACTAGTGGCCGCGCAATTATACGTTCTTTTTTGTATGAAATTTGAGGGATTTCGGTTAGAGACGAGTTGGAAGTTAGAAAATAAATCGCCATAGACATAACAGACATATTTTTGTGTAGTTTTTATATTCGTGTTTATAATCAGAACAGATGTATCCATGTTATGGTTATTTGATTGTGTATAAAGTTGTAAGCTTGTTGTAAACTGCATGCTAGTTAGAGTTTGCATATAAAAAAGGCCACCATTTTAGTTTAATCTATATTATGATCACCTGCACTTGGTTCCATTAGTCTTTGCACTAGCCACCACATTACACACAGCAACGCCTCACCACGGGCGATGAAAATGTCTGCTAAGCACTACAATACAAGTTGCTCTACAGGTGTAGCAGTTATAAATGTCCCGAGATAGAGTGTCTTGGAGACAAAGGCCTCCGGTTTGCGCTTTTGATATTTGAGCTAATGAAGATCATGGGCCATGATAAAACCTTTGCAGCCGTCTTCACACAAAGACGATGGACAATAATTCCAGGAAGACATTTAAGACTGCTACACCGGTACATATGGGTTTGGCAATAAGTGTATTGGTCAACATTATGATGGGGTGGTTCCAAGGATCATGCAATAAAAACGATAATGCTCTGGTATAATGCGGGAATATTATTGAATGCAAGTAAGAAATATTACGTTGGAGAAAGAGTGACCGGAAAATAATTTTTTATCATCATTCATTTGATAAATTATGGTATTTTGAGCAGCTGTAATTTGCTAAATAATTATGTTCTCATAGTTATATTAGATACTAAATGCTTATGGGGTTAAACAAACTTTTTTAAAGAAAGTTAAAACAAGCGTCACTAATGAACTTTAGTATTGATTAAAATGTGACAGCTGTGTGTGGCATTAAACAATACCGTAGTCCACATAAACGTATTTGTAAATGTTATGTCCGCATCGTTTTGGGTTCTGGGTCGCGTTCTCATTCGTACTTGGAACATAAGTAGATGGACCTCCAGAGCCAAAAATGATTCGGACGTAACATTAACGAATGGATTATAGAAGTAGTTTATCATCCTCCTTTTGTCTGTATCAAATCCTGGTTGTATGGTTTTCAAATTTTATGTCGAAAATAAAGATTCGAATTTGTATTACACTTATATTTAGTGTTGTGTGCTATTTCTACCCACTGTTGTCCACGTCCCTCCATGCACGCACATATATTATGTAATTGTGCCTGTGGTACACTGGGAATTCGTCATCTAGCCTTTTGTTAAAACAACCATTTTGCTTTTACCACAGATGAAGAGTATACAATCACAGAAAAAGCTAGTTAGGAAAGGAATGATAAACTTCGTCATCATCTTTCCTTTTTTATCACAAACGTAATTCGTGATTACCCTACAATGGAACTCTCGCTGAACGCCACATACATGTAGTCTTCTGTTATTTTATTCATTTCTCATGTTAGACACGCCCATCACTGCATCCCATTTCCATCATCCCCTTAACATTTGTTCATTTCTATTTCTGCAGCCTCCTCCTCTGGGAGTGTAGGTAAGTCTGCCGACGTTAACCACGATCATAACACCTACAAACTCTCCCCTGGAAATATCGGTAATGCGGAGGGAAAACCAGATTGGGTCTAGAATATCAGTTCTGTTGACCTCGTGTAAATACTAGGATGTCATTGACAGTGGCTGCTGTGTTGGGTACAGTACAGCCTGAATCGTGTCTTTAGAAGGTCGAATGGAAGGTCAGATCTTTGATAAAGGTCATGTGGGAAGGTCAACAATGGACGTAATGAAAGGTATACTTTGGTGGTGGTTGAAAAGTAAGATGAGTGCCTGGTTATAAGGAAAAAACAACTTGAAGATTGTGGTGATGATTATCTGGTAGGACCTTGAATAATAGATGGTAACACAATAGAAGCTTGAATTTAGATTGACTGAGCTAATTTGTGAAGGTGGATGTCGGAATAATCGCGAATGTGGCTTGGAGACACGGGTAACTTGTTGGATTGTTTGATGTTATCGTTGACATCTGTTTTGTACGATTTCATGTTGAAATCAAATACTTTGATGACGAAGCGTTTTCTGTTCGTAAGCAGGTTACAGATTAGATAACCTGACACTCAAGAGGCCCGTAAGTGAACCAAGACTTAATTGTTTGAAAGTCTAATGTGGCATGTCAAGGAAATGTATGGACTAACATAGTACATTGCGAAGAGATGTCCTTTTATTAACAGGGATTTGATAGGTAACTGAGGTAGATTATTAGTACGAAATAGCTCTGCTAGAATATATGGATGTTGAGATTGGCAAGTGGAAATTTGCATTTGTAAACTAAGCCAAGGCTAGTTTCAGAAGCCATTTTTAAAACTAATCACTGAAGCCCTATGCATATGTGATTAAACAATAATTAGAGAGTAGAGAAATAAGCACACAAGTTTATAAATCATAGCCACAAAACAGTAGCCAATTTTCGAGTGTTTGACGAATCTTATAAATGTTTTATTGAAGTTATTCATGGAACTTGATCAGAATCTCTTGTAAATTACGCTAACCTTATGTTGTCTGTTGCGTTGTTACTTGTTTGGTTGTAACCACTAATATTATAAATTGAAACTATAAATAGCATAAAGCGTTGACCAGGAGAATTGAAATTCTAAACCCCAGGCAAAATTAAGCAGGTCCAGTTTCCTGGCCATCTCGTATCTCTATGGCCTCCCTCGACAATTTCCCCGCAAAAAATACTCGATCATGGAATAAATATACGTATGGCTGGTAAGTGCATTCCGAGTGATGTTGCACCTATGGACTGATTGAAAGCTACATAGCCCTGCCAAGTCGGTGCGACGAAGCAAAAGGTCGTAAAAGTAAGCATAAACACAAAACATTTTAAACATTTCCTGTAGCATATTAGATGTGAATTTAGTGTGAAACTTCAGTTGTCGTGTTCTCCAAGATCACAAGTTAAAAAGGAATTTTACAGTGCTACCTTCTTTTAGCATGGGATCGAAGTACCCACGGCACAGGGATAAATGAAACACTTGCTTGGAGTTCAGAATTTCGATTCTCCGGGTGTTGACTAAAATCTCTATGTACACGTTGATGGTGAAAATATGTTTGCGAAATATTGTTAGGTTTTATTATGGAAAGTGGTTTCTTGTAAATACTGTTATATTTCGTGTATTTGGCATAATTTAAGGCATTGTTACACTCTGGAAAATAATAATTGTTTGTTGTCTTCTTAGCATGAGTATTCTTATGGCCAAGTAAAATTCATAGGGCATTTCTGTTAAAACTAGTTTCCCAAATAGACAAACGTAAGACTTGACCAGTTCTGCGCTGATCATGGTTGACATGGATCACACGTTGGCGATGTCGTAGTACCAGTACATCATGGAAACGGTGTGGTGTAAAACAACTGCAGGCTGTAATATCTCGATGAGTATAAAAAAACTAACTGATATTATATTGGCAGCAGTATATTAGAATATATTGCTTGTACAAAGTACATCACGGTGGTGAACCGGATTAAGGTGGAACTCATCTGTGTCCCGTGGATGCAGACGCACACTGGTTGTTTATGTGAGCAAAATAAACTACGAAATGTCACCAACTGAGTGAAAGGCCAGTATCAAGTCGGCCAAGTTAAAGACTTGCCGACTACAAATCCTAACTTATGATATTTTCCGAATTGGGCAATTTTACTTTGTGTGTTAAATTGCCTAACTCACATAACTGAGATAGGTACATCTACATATTGACAGAGCTGGATACAGGGTTTTGATTTGTCAATGACTTAGGCCTTTTTATTGTAGGTGCCCTGCTCTTGGAGGGGTGTCTTGGGTAAAAAAACAAAATGGCCGAGAAGTGAGTTAGGCAATTATCGTAGAAGGGTGACGATAAACTAGCGTAGACCAAAAGCCGTTTACGTATCTTAGAAATTCTCCTACAAGTACTTTGATTTTCTTTCTGAGCTTTGAGATTTTACTTGATGAGTGAATTCGCCGGGTGAGATTCAATCGAAAGTTACTCCACATACTTATTTCGTTTTCAACAATAATAAATCGGCTTATTAAACGAGATCTGTAATTCATAGTGCTGTTGGTTTTCGCAATATGACTACCATATATGCATTGCTTTACCAACATCTGGTGTTCATAGTGTTACATGTATCATCAGAACCACAAGGGTCCGGGTCCAAGGGCTGTACAAGGCCCAACAAATCTGAATCAAGTTCGTTGCAGCTTGAAATCCCTCACAAAGGCGTCTCTTTCTTTTACTCACTGTCGATTTTGTCCTGGAAAAAAAATGTCGAGGCATTCAATTCCGCAAAAATGTCCGCTCATTATGGAAAGATACGACTTGAAACTTGAGAAAAGAATCTTACAAGCTCAGGCACATCTACATATTGACAAAGCTGGATACAGGGTTTTGATTGGTCAATGACTTAGGCCTTTTTATTGTAGGTGCCCTGCTCTTGGAGGGGTGACTTGGGTAAAAAAATCAAAATGGCCGAGAAGTGAGTTAGGCAATTATCGAAGAAGGGTGACGATAAACTAGCGTAGACCAAAAGTCGTTTACTTATCTTAGAAATTCTCCTACATGTACTTTGATGTATCATTAATACCACAAGGGTCCGGGTCCAAGGGCTGTACAAGGCCCAACAGATCTGAATCAAGTTCGTTGCAGCTTGAAATCCCTCACAAAGGCGTCTCTTTCTTTTACTCACTATCGATTTTGTCCTGGAAAAAAAATGTCGAGGCATTCAATTCCGGAAAAATGTCCGCTCATTATGGAAAGATACGACTTGAAACTTGAGAAAAGAATCTTACAAGCCCAAAAAAAGGGGGTAACAAATATAACAGATTAAACGATCCACAAGATGCTCTTGTTAATTTTCGGATAACTTGACAGCAGGTGACACAACTTACCTCTGATCGGCTGCCGTAAACGTCATCAAATGGACTTGGCTCCTCGAGTTGTCACGTTATGAAGTGATGAAACAGCTTCGGTCGAATCTTGGTATTCGTTGATCATTTTGAGACATTTGTGGCAGTGTGAACTTGATTTCATACGCAGTTTCTCTTACACATATTTTACTCTCTTTCTTAAAGAAACTCAGACTTTACTAAAGCCTTACTCCCATCTACGGGACACACAAGATGAAGCCTACTTATAACTGTAAGTGAATCCGTGAGGAAGGTGTTTACCCATAGAACCATGCATGAGGTAAACTTTTAGATTAAAAATGTCATGTCGCCTTTACTGTCTTCTCATCTTTCTATGAAACGCTACAAATTTTTGTTAGCTATGATGAAATCCAAAACAACTGTGAATTACATAATACGTCGCATAATATTGTAAAACGATTTTAAATTGATTTTGAAATGACATGTAAATAGTGTTCATAAGCTATCTTTGCTAAAACTATAGACTTGAATATTAGTCTCATGATATCAATATTTACAACTTGTGTTGTTTGGGTTCGTTCGTTATAACTATATGCTATGAATAAGGCTTCTTGTCACTAAGTCACTTACAACTAATACCGTTGTCTTGAACCTTCTTGTCATCTCTGTATAACTGGCTTGTTTCTTGTCAGACCTATCTATCCTTCGAGACCGATGGTGACTTGGTTGTGAAATTTCCCTTCTGTGTATCAATGTACCAACAGAGGTCTGACCCAGAAACTGAAGACGAATCCAAGTTCCGTCGTCAAATAAATACAATAGTCATTCCCAAAAGGTCAGACTCTAAAGAAGCAATGCCGTAAGATTGCAATCATTACAGTTTGATGGGGCATCCGCGCCACGAATGCGGCATCCACCCCGGATATTTTAAGGCAAGAAGTCCTCCCTGTATAATGGGGATAACGGACGTGATGGGGCGAGATCAAACAGCTAGGATATTTGCCATTTTGATCTTTACAATCCAAATAACCTATCATGGGAAACCAATCAAGTCACCATCTCTCTCTTAGATGAGAAAGAGCAACACCCTGTCATGTGATCTATCACGTTATCGCACCATCTCTGTCACGCTTCAAGTTTTAACTTCACCACTATTTGATTGTGCTTGTGAATAGTCCGTAGTGTACACAGGTCTGGATTGCCTTAGCATGCACGTGAGATCACCGAATTGGAGTCTGTAAAACCGCATTTATCAACACTAATGCACTAATGAACCAGTAAAACCCATGGTCTTCTCGTTTCCTTCATAAAGTTTAGTGAAAGATGAACGTTTAGTTCGTGACAGATGCAAAAAAAACTCCTCAGTTAGTGTCTCTCGAATTCATCATCATTTATCGATTCACATTTTCACTGTAAATAATGGTAAAGCTTTTCTTGCGGCTTTTTAATGAGATTGGATTAAACGATCTAACAAGGTCTGTAGGTTTGTTTCAATCGTCAGCTGAAGATGCACGAGATAATTTTCAAATCTAAAAATCTTATTAAGGTTTTGGATCAGAAAAAGTATACTTATCAAATGTTTATGATCAAAAGCGTGTGTCTTTGTTCGTATTACCATTTAGTGCGATCAACGCGTTCCTGAGATTTGAAACATTACTAAAAACGTTCGGTTAAACGTACAGATTTTGCTGTTTTTCAGCGCTAGCTTTTGCTGGTGATTTACGATTCGGCCAGTTGGCGTCGCTTAGTACGGTTTTGCTTCGTAGTGTCAACGCCTCCACGGAGTACATTGGAATTGGAATATAAGGCTCCAATGTATTTATCAGCCACATGAAATTTGAAAAATATCGTGTAAAATGTATTTCATTCATCACATTTTCTGTTGATTCTAAAATATACCTCATCATGTAAAGTTGCGCTTAAAAAATCTGGGTATGGCGTGCATTGTTGTGGGATATGTAAATATATTTTGCTAAAGCAATTTCGTCAATGACCACTTGGTCGCGAAAAAAAACTGGTTGAAATAAAGGGCCTAGAAAGTCTGGCTACAATGTTAATTTTAGATCTCAGATGCTCTGGTGTATATCACGCCTAAATATTGTGATGTACATGTACGTATGTGTGTCATTATAGTCTTATGCACTCGATATGGTGTTGTCTATTTTAGGTATAAAACATTCAGTCACTAAATTAAATATGTCACCAATCTTTTCATTATAAGATGGCCGACCACAAGATTTTGATACTTTTTTAGAGTCATTTTTATTGGAGACGCTGCACATAGCTTAGAAAGAATGAATATACATTTATGGAAAGATTAGAAATGTATAATATAACCGGGTTGGATCTATTTGGAATTTGACTGTTCAATATTAGTTTTAGCATTTTGTAAATACTGTTTATAACTAAGGAATGTTGTTGTGTAATATACATATATACTTGGTTATGACAGGGTGCCCAAATCATGGATTGCATCCAGCGCACAAATGGTTTGTAAGTGAACTAAATCGGAATTCGGTATTTTCATCTCAGGAAGCCTTCGATTCCAACACAGCTCAGCTGTCCATTGCAGAAGGGTACTAACCATGGTAACCTGACAACTCCGTCATGGGGCAACCGGGGTGCCACATTTTGGCGATTTTGGAATCAGTTTATAAATGAAATGGTCCAGGGACCATGTGCTCACCGGTGTCAAAGGACCTTGAAAAGTAGGTAAAAAAACTGCAGACGATATATGATGTATCATTGCTAGAAGTACCTACCATATTTTTTTCAATTTTTTCGGACCAGTATTAAGCGAACAATGGCATATTTTCACTTTTTACGTTTGGCCCCCTGGTGGCCAAACCGTGAATCATATGACGCCATGATTTGATTTCTAAGTAGGCTAGAGGTCACACAGGGGTACATTTGTACCAAATTTGAGATCTCTGGCTAAAGCAGTTACAAAACATGCCACCGTTCTCTAACGGCGATGCCGCCAGATGACCTTGATCCTGTGGCCTTGGAAAGTAGGTCGGAAAAATAACGTGGTGTATATATGATGCACCATTGCTAGAAGTACAACCATATTTTTTTTAAATTTTTCGGACCAGTAATAAGGGAGCAATCGCATATTTTCACTTTTGACGTTTGGCCCCCTGTTGGCCAAACCGTGAATCATATGAAGCCACGATTCGGTCTCTTGAGTAGCGGTCACCGAGGGGTATATTTGTACCAAATTTGATATCTCAGGCTAAAGCGGTTACAAAACGTGCCGCCATTGTCTAACGGCAGTGCCGCCGACAGACTTTGACCTCTGTGACCTTGAAAAGTAAGTCAAATAAAAAAACCGGAGGATATGTGATGTAGCATTGCTAGAAGTACCTACCATATTTTTTTTCAAATTTTTCGGACCAGTATTAAGGGAGAAAACGCATGTTTTCACTTTTGACGTTTGGCCCCCTGGTGGCCAAACTGTGAATCATATGAGGTCGCGATTCGGTCTCGGAGTAGCGATCACCAAGGGGCACATGTGTACCAAGTTGGAGTTCAATAGCTTCAGCGGTAACGAAACGTGCCACCCATGTCTAACGACGGACGACGGACACTGTGTCATTGTAAAGGCTCACAGGTGAGCCAAAAACGGACATTGCATGGTGTGTGTTATTTTTCTGTAAAAAAGGTACCATGAAAAAGGGCATATAATTCCTATTCATTTACCGTAAACGTTTATCAGCAACTAAAGGCCATTTTTCTGACACATGAAAACCAAATATCATCTCTAAAATCTGTGATCTGATGGGGACTCCCAACACTGTTAAGCTATTCGGCAACGGACACACATCTGCGTCTCATCTTAGGTCATAAATACAATGTCCATGGTCATTCAAATCAATCTTATCATTAGACTGCAATTGTTACTGGTTATAAATTTTAGAGGGAGGAGAGGGTATGATGAATTCGAAAAGTTTTCTAAAGTTTTACTGTGCAAGATCACTTTAGTTACTTGTTCATATGGGGCTTAATGCACTGGGCGGCCGAGTTCAGGTAACTAGTTGAACATAAACGCTAGTATCGTCAGAGAAGCCGGAGATTGTCAGTGGACTCTTTTTTCCGGTTATACAACAAGTGTATCACAGTGAAGATATAACCTAACGCCAGACACTTTCCTGGCCTAGTGAATCTAACCACCCTAAATATATTTAAAAGATGGTCAATGGAATCTTCTTCGCTAAACTATAACAATGTAGGCCAACCATCGTTCATGGACATTTCAAAATTACGCTGGTACTATTCATAGAAATGGGTTTCCCATATGCATATTCAAAGTCGTAACCAAAGCACAGAGAATAGATTTGTAGTTCATCAGTCCGATATTGTTATTTCACAAATATTTACAAGTAGATTGATAGTTTTGCTATGTACATAATTATCGTAGATGTTGTGAAATGCTTCGTTTGAGGCGCCAAACTACATTAAACTAACTGAAGAAATAACAAGTAGGTACAGCTGAAAGCTATGAAAAAATGATCTTACCTACCTTATCACACTTACCTTAGAATCTGTCCTACAGGCTTTACTTTTATCTTGAGGAGCTCGTCAGTTTCGGCCGCCGCATTGGTCGTCTGCTTCACCCTATGTATCCGTCATGTATGTGATGCACCTGTAGATTGAGCTGTATACTACTCGTACGCCTCCCGCTACAACAGTGCTGCTCGCATACGTCGCATGCATGAGGATTCATCACTAAATCCTGACGTGTATGGCAAGCCAAAGCGGAATTTATTCAAGACTTTAGAATTACCATTCAAGAAGTTAAATATAAGTTCAAGAAGGAAATATATGTTCAAGACTAAAATATGTTCAACCTTGAATCAAATGTTTTCAACCTTGAATAAAATATGTTCAACCTTGAATAAAATATGTTCAACCTTGAATAAAATATGTCCAACCTTGAACAAAATATATTCAACCTTGAACAAAATATATTCAAGACTCACGTGACCATATTCAAGACGCACGTGACCACAAAATTGATGATGTAGTTGCTCATGTTTTGATGCTTTACGGACTTTCCCGAACCCGCGTCCAGACTTTCCCGAACCCATGTTACTTGTGTTGCGTTTCGGAGCTCGAATTGTTCGCACGAAGGTTTTGACACATGGTTGTACACGTACCTAGCCGCCTACACCTGACATGTACTGCAATCCTACACATCATGACATGGATGCCGAGTGAATGTCAGAGTCGATACATGTTTCACAGACATATCAGGCAAATTATAGGTTCAAAATGCGCAATGCCTCTCACCTTTCATACCACTGTATCGGATTCTCGTTGTCTTTTGACATGTTTGAGTGTTTAGGCTATACAGGCAATCAATCACGTCGTGAAACAGAACGCATCAGAAGTACCACAGATTCTACGCTCTACGTCATCAATTTTGTGGTCACGTGCGTCTTGAATATGGTCACGTGAGTCTTGAATATGGTCACGTGAGTCTTGAATATATTTTGTTCAAGGTTGAATATATTTTGTTCAAGGTAGGACATATTTTATTCAAGGTTGAACATATTTTATTCAAGGTTGAACATATTTTATTTAAGGTTGAAAACATTTGATTCAAGGTTGAACATATTTTAGTCTTGAACATATATTTCCTTCTTGAACTTATATTTAACTTCTTGAATGGTTATTCTAAAGTCTTGAATAAATTCCGCTTTGGCTTGCCATAGACGTGACCTCAATGTGCGATATTTAAAGGAAATTCCGAGAAATTCTTAAAGCTAAGACCCAGGGTAAATTTAAAACTAAGAATTGACCGCAGTAAAGTTAAAATTGACTTTTTAAACAATGGTTTATAGTAAAACTGCCACAAACCATCGATTTACGTGTACTCATGCGATGGACTTAAGAGGTTAGTTTCATAAATTCCTGCCATTTTCTACAGCCTTGGGCGTCATAATTCGAATTCGATTTGGGAAGTTTACCAGAGCGCTTAATACCCATCAATTCATACCGGCCATGATACAGCTGAAAACGGCTGGAAACTCACTTTACAATGTACCTTATGAAGACCGCCCGTATGAGTATATCCAAGGCGACTCACACATTGCATGATTCAGAGATGTACAGTAGCTATTGTTTGATTTGTCATCATGGGCATATTCTCTTGGAGAATGATCAGTTAAAGTTGCTATATCATCATGAACTATCCCAAAATCACACATCTTGACCCCCCAAGGCGCTGGCATTTCTTCAAGGTTTATGCTGCTGAAAGTATGAGGTGGTCTTTAAACCATGGAGGGTGAGAATCACTTGTTTACAGCATTACGGTGATACCAGGATTATAAGGACACTGGCAGCCGCGATGCTACGCATGGGGAAGAGTTAGACGGAGGTCAAGGTCACGAAAACTTGTCAAATAATGACGTCACGTCCTGATCGTAGTCATTTGCCAGTTTATTTGGCAGCTCGGTTTTGTCCATTTGCTGGTGCAATTCTTTGTTTATATCTCGGTTGCCTTGTTACGATTCCAAAAATAACACTAAATGCTTACGATGGCATTGTGTCCTTCCGCTCTCCTTTGCTGATTTCTTCATTCCGATTGTAACTTTGCCCTCAGAAGACCAATTTGAAATAAACGTAATCTCTCTCCGAACAACACAACAATGATAAGGGGTCACAGTGGGCCCATCTAGACCTTTTTATTGAAGGAACAGGTAGTTTTATGTACATCTTTACAGCCAACGAAACATTTTTTGGGAATATTTGCATGGAATGGGAAGGCCGCTTTAAATCAAACTGAAGAAAGTAACACTAAGGTAACGTCGGTGTTGCGACTAAACGTTGTTTTTTCCAGCAAAATGATGAACCGAATTTACATCGAAGCTGGGTTATCCGAGACTGTTTGTAATTTTAGATTTATTTCCACTGGTAATATACACATAATGTATTGATATGATATTCAGACTAATATATACCAAAATGTTGTAAAGTCTTGTAGTTTTGTCTCGCGGATGCAACTGACTATTATACAATGTGGAGGAATGAGACGGTCTTGAAGAAGAGACGACGGTAAACAGATGAAGACGACGATATATCCGTCAGGTTGATGTCGAAAAGTCCAAACAATTTCGTCAGCTGAAAAATTAACTATTGTTCATTTATCTGCAGCGTTCAATTATGGGTTTTAACTATCTAGTCAAAAACCTTACAAGAATATACCTTATTTCAAAGAGTACTTTTAACCCATGGTGTAAAAGTGACAGGTTGTTTGTGAGGGAAAAAAATGTATTATAATGTAATAACTGCAAAAGTCAATGGGCTCTAAATTTTGAAAAATTTAAAAATTTATTTCTAAAAACTACAACAATTGCAGAAACTACCAGTCCTCGTAGAGATACAAACAGTTTCTACCATCAGCTGTCGAACATTTTGTTATCCTCTGTTGAAAGCAGGCATTTCATGGGTATTATTGTAGATGGAAGAAGGATGAACAGAATATGGTTGAATTGTAAATAAATATTCGTGAAAATAGACTCGTCGTTGTTGTTCGTCTTTTTTACTTTGGACAACTGGCTTGTGAAACTTAGTTCCAATGGCTCATTACGCTTATTGCAAGCCGTGTATTTTTTATTGGTTCATGTGATGCGACCACTTGACTTGACAGTGCAAAACTATACATGGCTGATTTGATTGATGCATTCTCTCATAGACATCAATGAATTATTGAAAGTGATGACATGCCTGGTCTGTCCATCTATATTTCATGCCAGTTGCCATTAGTCTATTGACTAGACGCAGTTATGCCGCTGGCAGTGCAGCCTCGCCAAACGGAGCAAGGGTATTTCCATTCAAAGGCTGTGACACCGTTACTTCAGTATATTCTGGTGATCTCCGATCAACACGTAACGGTTGGCTAACAAAGGTAAGATGATATTCCCAATTTTGTAAACGTCTCATTTAATAATCAGCTCGGCGACGACTAACATAGATCTCCCTTCAATAGTAAAAGTAAAAGGCCGATCTTTATTCATAGTCTCCTGTCTTGGCTCTATGATATCTCATAGAATTTGAAGAGATTACCATTTGAATGTGGTATACCTTATGGCTGCATAATCAGATCTCACCCAAAACGACAAAAGGCTCTTTCGGTATGTCAACATTTCAGTAGGTCTAGCCATTTGAGTGGGTGCATATAAATGTGGTTTGGTTAAAGGCTCTTAGGTCAGTTAAGCCAATGCTCGTGAACAGTCGTTGTTCTTCGACAGACTTTATTGGGGCTTTATAGCCTGTCATTTGACAAGTGAATAGATCGATTTCTTCTCTTATCACATTTGAGGATTTGCTGCATCAGGAACATGATAGAGCTACCCCGGGTGTACCAAGTTGTTTTAAATGCCTACCAGCTTAGCCAGCTTCTGTTCTTTGGAGGAATTTCAGTAGTAGGTCAGTAGTTTTTACATTATATAATGAAATGTATAAAGGATTGTATTACTTAGATATGGAGACCGGAGATTTCCGTGGTAAGTAGGTATCCAGCATAATTAACGCCGTGGTGAGATGGCTGCGTAGAGTTTCATCCCCTGCGAAGGTGAATTTTATTGTATGCTATTGCATTCATGCAAAAAAACTGACCATGTTTTGACTATCAAACACTTTGGCATTTACACACCTTCAGGCAAAAACATACCTCGGCGTTGACTGAGCAAATATGTTGGTGTCCTATTGGTATATCAATTTGCATGTATACGGGTATGGTAACCATGATTTTTTGGTCTATCATTGATTGTGAGACGCCATTTTTGACGTCTTTTTCGTTTTGCCTAATAATTTTGAGGACGCAAGTAATTCTTTTGTGTACGAACAAGAACGTCGCACGATGCTGCCATCCCTTGGGTAACGCTTGATTTCTGGAACATATTGGTAACAATGATTCATTTTTTTAAATGGATTATGTATTAGCCTCGTTTTGACTAAAGATATTTTAGTGAGACAACCGTTCTCATCCTGAGGAAATCAGGGGCGACTATTCACTTGCAACTATGTATCTTCTCGGCTGGGTATAAAATTTGTCGTAAGTAGATTATCGGTGGATTATGACTAACATTAAGTATGTCTTAGAATAGAAATTGACGCCTCACCACGAAGGTGATGCTGGCTGAAGCTGACATTGTGTCTTAAACCTCGGCTGCTGTCTCGGTTTTGGCTCTCGGTGTTAAGTGAGACAATCAAATCAAGTTCGGTACCAATTCCTTCATCTTAAGTGGTATCCTAGAAGTGTACTTCGTGGTACGAGAGGTCAATCATTGTTATATTTCTCATAAACTCAACGAAGTTTCTTAATGGATAAATACCGATACCAATTAAATTTTTAATCCCTTTCCTATGAGGCATACCTTTACTTGTTTATGATTTAAGAACGCTAAACAACCGCAAAATTAAGAAAACAAACTTTTCAAATTAATTATATGTGGTACAATTGTTACTACTGTACAGTGTTTCGACTTGTTTTATATGTACCTTTGGGCAACTCTGAAAATGATCTTGTTATTTCTCAAAACTATTTGGCAGATTGGAACGGTTAAATCATTCAGGTCATGTTATACCAAGAAATAACCACTCACGACAGTTATGTTGAGAAAATGCTCGTGTCATTGGATTATCTTTGGATTGCACGGGAACAGCGGGAAGGGAACTTGACTAACAAAGAGTCAACATTATTCGAATCAGACTAACTGCTTGAAGCTTCAAGATGCTAAGAAAGTACCCCCGGCGGGGTCGAGCCCAAACTCTTCCTAGTCATGTATTTCGGCCTCTTCCATCACCGTCGACATCGTCATACGGGCCTTTTCAATTCAGCGGAACCCCGAATCGGAGTATGACTATGAGGCTATAGGTTGATGGAGTACCGAACCATAAACGTGGGATAACACGAGAACCAACTGAAATCTTGACGGAAAAAAGCAGTTGCACAGTGTAGTCAATTACTATCATACTGTGAAAATTCTAAGCTTTTAGTAAGAAAATAAAGTCAATTTTAAATATGTGGATTGGCCAATGACAACAAATTATCAACTTAATCAACATTTTAGCAATGTATTCAACTGAATCGAGTCGCTCTGCTTTCCATTTAAAACACAATGACTTCATTACGTTATTTATGTTATTTATGTTCTTAAACCTGAGGCCTGCAAGGGTTTTTTAGGCCCAGGAATATTTGCCTTCAATTGCTGTAGGACATTATTTCGATTAGCTTTTAAAGCATTCAGCTTATTTTTAGTACAAATGATCAATTTATCTGCTTTCTTGATTTTAATTTCTTATTCATGTTTATTTCTGAACGGATAAAATCTCACTGGGAAGGTTCCATTTTGTGGAAACGTTCTTGGCCACTGCTGTAAAAGAGATGCTAAAAACATTGCTAAAAACTAATTACTGGTTACTGTCTCTTCTGTTACAAGCACAAAATAACTCCATGTAGTTTTGAGAAAGATTGCCCCTTCCCCGCCCCACATTGTATAGTAGACCGAAAGACATTTCTATTGTCCGCATATACAATGTACTTGGTAAACGTTTGGAAAAGGAAAGTTTCAATATTTTACTCTCACCTGACCACACTGACCTTTCGAAGATATAATATTGATTTTTAACATGAAAAACACGACCATTAAATAAGTTACGTCGTCTACAGTTTAAAGTATCAGGGCGAGCAAGTATATATGTCTTTAAATCGTACTTGGGGCAAAGTATGAGGTTTTTCGAAAATGACTTATAACTATCACTATCAGTTTACTTTAGCTCCTATATACCTATGGTCAGAAACATATCGCTCGGTGCCTGTTTCTGCCATGGTGATCGTACATTAAAATCATTACATATAGATATTAACATCGCATTGATCACTGAATCGACAGTAACCTTACATGTGCATGTATCAGGCGGAAGTCACACGTTTTCCCAGACAATTAAGCAGGAGTTACAAGCAAATCTTTGTTTAACTTTCTAATGTTCACAGTTTGAGTGGCGACCAATGACATTGGAACAATATTTGTGTATTTAGTCCTATACCAACATTACCTTCGGGGCAACATGGACTATTCGAGAGGAAACACAACTGTACGAACACTTAGTCGAGTCATCTTGGTCTGGTACAAAGTCGGAGGGAAAATGTTATAGTTGCCGAACGATAAAATGTCTTTTTATATGGTTATTTGATGGTTCTTGTTCTCGTCAAGAGGAACGTTTCATAAAGTGTTCCCCTCGCTTTATCAAACTCCGAGACTGGAGCGGATTTATTTTCTTTATCAAGGTAGGGTTCCCGGTTGGTTCATCCTGTTCAAATTCCCTCATTAATCGCGTACCGATGGAAAGGTTCGACGGACTGAGTGTTGTTCATTATGGTTGCTGGAATACACATCATTCCCTATACTAGGCATGTTTCGCAACCCCTAGTAGGCGACGAAATATGAACTACAAAGGTCTCTCGTGTCAGCAGGTCCTATCCTATACTCATGAAGGCGAACTTCGGCGTTCGTAAGTAAATAAGACTTGCGAAAGCTGCCTAATATCAGGCTACATCGACGCCTTTTCTATTCATTGGCATTTGACAATGGTCACATACAATAATCGTGACTATGGTCATCATGAGAACAAAACGTCACGCCATCCCATTCTGAATTGGCAGAATGTTTAGTACGCACATTTCCGTCACCGAACACGGATATCGTGAAATAATGCCAGAGATAAACCTTTCCAGTAAACCTTGTTCTATCCGGTATTAATAAATGACACACAGACAGATAATGGTATACTGGCGCCGTTGCCTAGCGATGAGTACACAATATAACTATGCATCCCAAGTCCGGTCTTTGTAACTTTTATAGTCCAGATGCATTCCAACACTGAGGGTGGTGACGGACTAATGAGATTTTCTAATCGCACAATAATGTAAGAAATGAAATAGAGTGGCTGCGCCGAGACCATATAATCATAAGTGACAACGAAGTAATTTTAATCAAAGTGTTGAATATTGCCGAAAGTACTGGATTTAACCGTTAAGAAAATAACTTCTGAGCCCGCGGTTGTTCACCAACTCAAAATTTCCCGTTAAGTTCAGTTAGGTAGCTCTTTCAGTAATTCCATTTATTGTTCACCCTAAAGTGGAACCATGCATAGGGAGGAGTTTCAGGATCCAATCGATGGTCCTCGTAGGGCACAAGGTCCTGTTTTTCTTTTCCTGATGCAAGTATACTGTAAGATAGGAGAGGCTGCTCTTGGCATTTCGTGTAACTATATCTTGACTACCTGGCTGCTGCCTGGACTCTTGTCAGACGCGGGATCGATCTTACATGTACATGTACTCTTTTTCTTTTGTATTTGCAGACTCACTGTTACCAGAACGATGGAAGTCCAACAGAAATAGAAGTTCCGGTCGGTGATTGCTTTTAGTCGCCTTAAGAATGATCGTTTGTAACTACTAGAAGTCCGGAAGATGGGATATCTGCCATCGATTCTATTCTCTCGATATTGATCGATTCTTTGCCCTAATTCTCATGAACATTTAACCCGGAGGTTTATATGAGAATGGAAAAACAACACGGACTTGATCGTGCCGCATGCATGTTCTGATCGACAGGGATAGCGAGAATTCTGAACTCCAGCCGAATACTAGGAAATAAGTCGACATTCTTTGAAGGTTTATTTGAAAACAAGCCTGGGTAACGCTCCATATCTTAACCATTCCAAGCCAGAGCACTATCTTCCCAGTTTGCCGCCATACCGCAGAAACCGTGTTTCTTTGTGAGGCTGTTTTGACTGCTCTGGTTGTTGGAATATAGGCGACTTTGACAATGGCTATTTCGACAGTTATAGATTAGTGTAACTTCCCAATATTGCATTCTGCAATAAATTTAAACACTTAATATATTTACCATGGCAATGGGTAAGGTCAATATCATTGGCGAAATAGCACCACAGAAACCACTTATCACCAAGATATCGACACATTATAACATACACCATGACAATGATCTTACACCGCAGGCACGTCGCTATCAGGAGATGGTCAGGTATCCAGTGTTAGCCGTTACCAGGCCGTCAAAGTCAGTACGCCAGAACCTTGTTGGGATAACATTGGAGGAAACGCCTGTCAGAAAAGTAAAGTCATGCAAATCTGAACGGTTACGGACATCACATTCTAAAAGCAGCGAAACAGCTAGATCTTTACCGGATACTTTATCACAGCCCAGATCTAAAGGAAGACTTAAACAGTCATCGCCAACTGTCGTTTTTAGGTCCACTCCCAAAAGGGGGCACACCATGCCTTTAATAGTCAATAAGCCTAGTAATATATCCGGATTCGAACGCGACTTTTGGACGTACTGGAAGTCTGTGAAGACTGGCGAGATTCATCCTGATGATGCTTGTACTGATGTTGACAGGAGGAGTATGCATGTGGTACAGAGAGATTCTTCTACGGATTTAGACAATTCTGATGTGAGCAGTCGATTCAATTTTAACTCTCCATCATCGAGCCTCGATCCGGATAAATTAAGTATCAAAAATATTTTCAAATTTCTGAACATGACGGATATGAATGTTGTTAAAAAGAACAAGAATTCTCTAGAAAGAGTTCGACTCCTACAAAAGTCAGTACGAAAGCGAGGTAACACGCTTACGACAGTAGAAATGGCTCTGAATAATGCAAGGCGTCATCGACATCCCGAAAAACCGGAAGCTGGCATGCCCGCTGTGCCAAAGACTCAAGATGATCTTGGTCCGATTGTTAATTCGCCCCTGTTGAAAGAAACTTTGCAAAAACACATGAGTCAACCGGCTATGCCAGTTGAAAAGGCTGTAAAACATCACTCTTTCACCTACGTTTCCAAGCAGCGAAGTCGCAGGATCAGAGACGTATTCGTCGCAAAGAAAACCTCCCCACACGGGACGTCAAACGTTCCTCAGTCACGAACTCTGGCTGTGTTTAGCCGGCAAGTTCCGGAGATGACCGATGATTCCTTGGAGGCTGCACTCAGCCATCGCACGGCTACCGTGCACGACACTGGTCGTGGGACGGGATATTCAGTCGAGGGAAAGAAATACAAATCCCGGTCGCAACATGACGTAACAGATGATCAGGGCTCTTCGAAAGTAGTCCGTCTGCCAAAGGTTCCCCTGGATCCTGATAATCCTGATGACATTATCAATGGCGTCGCTTTGGTCAACTTCAGTAAGATAACAGAGAAGATGAATAGTCTTGACATTTCAGGAGACGAGGAGGGCGTTCGAAGCGAAGAAACTGATCCTGTGGTAGAATCTTCAGAAGTCCCTTCGTCCAATTCAAATGTTGTTAAAGGTCCAAAGAAACAAGTTAACATACATTTGCCAACTACAGAGAGTAGCTGAGATGATGTTGGAACACAATCGACATTAATTTCTGTCACGTTCAAATCCGTCCCTCTTCAAAGACCTGTCGATTTGGCTTGCTTTCATTGTATTCAAAGATACTCATTTAACATTGCAAAGGTTGGATCTGAGCTGGATGAATTGATTCCTCCTTTCAGGTTTTATCTCGTGGTTTCCAGTGACATGCAATGTATTCAAAAAGGTGAACATTTGATACGTCCCTGAATTGTTTCACATGCGTGTTTTATTATTTCGATATGTAATACCAGTAATTACTGTTACAAGAATTATACGAACAAGCAATGAAATTGAGAACAAAAGCATTCGGTGCGGTTACCGACACACTATTTACAAGAGATGGGCTAACATTTAAGTAATCTTTCGATCTCTGGTCGAGACTCGACCTCGACGGGTTCATGAATTGCTATCAAGTAATGCCTTTCGATATTATGCTTTTGAACTGAGAACAAACACGCCATAGGAAATACGATTTCAATTGTCTAAAGGCACTTTATTGCATTGCTTTTCCATCATCGGCGTTTCTCTTACGATCGAATACGGTTCAGTTTTTATGATCAATTTCAATCACCAAAAATGTCTTATCAATCTAAACTTAACTTTCTGGTAAGTTATACAATTATCGCTCGTTGAATGGATTCAACAGTTGGTTAGAAAACAATCACAGCTCTATATCTGATTATGTTTGTGTCAAAATGTCAGAGGCATCACTACTACAACCTTTTCATCCAGCGACCATCTGGTTGGACAACCTTTCGATGGAAGCCTTCATAACGGCCGTATAGATGGCAAGACCCTTGACTGTCAATGCTTCTACAAAACTCTGGAGAAAAAGCACGTTTCCCGAGAGAATTGCTCCGATCATGGTAGGGTTTTCTGGAACAGTCGTCCCTATTCCTGATGTCATCTCACTAACCCGCTGATTGTGATTTTGATCCCGGATTTTGATGCAAGATTTTAGCACTTCCTGCGGGTTATAGCAATGACCTTCGAGGATAGAGATGATATTTCCAGGAAATCCAACTTCGAACCGAGGAATTACCTCGGAAAATCGTAGTGCTGTTTCTCCAGGATGCAACTCATAAATACAGTTTTAATTCAGGAAATTCCAAAAAAAGAATTTAGGGGACTTCTCGTGGTATCGTCCGGCCAAACGCACCAAATTCTAGCGCATACTGGCGTCGGCTCTCAATAGCAACAAGCCAATAAGAAGGTCTGGGGAAACTTTCGGCCTGCGACCAAGTTTGTTGGCGTGAGTGGGTGAACGCGCGCGACCATCTTTTACAACAGGTTACAAACTTTGGTCGACTTTTTCATTTCTGCTGCTTCCTCCTCATCGAGTTGGTCGTGGATCAAGTTGATCAGCTGAAAGAACGAGAATTCGAAACATTGCCAATCTCAATATACTTCTTGCCTTATTTCTTGCGTTTGGCTATACTAACAATACGGGCTCACTTTTCGCTGCTCCTCTTCCATGTTCTTTGAAATGACCATTCGACGATAGAGTAGCGCTATTGCAAACCTATTGTCAATTCGCCGCTTTTTGGGAATGTCAACCCGACATAAGATAAGATGACGCGTGCATTATGACCAGCATCACTCACCTGGTCTACGTTTGGCATCCTATCGGGAGCTTCTACTGACCTCATGAAGATATACTCGCCATTCATCGCCACTTCAAACGAACCTAAAAAAATGGAAAGTCCGAACAAGCTTCATCGGAGTGAACTGGCTGCTGGTCACCTGTGGTGGCTCCGGGTGGCGCCTGTACACCCTTACGGGAGAGACTATCATAGAGCTAGATGTGGCTGACGTAACATCTTAAGATCTATCTCCATGTATATCGAATAGCGAAGACGCAACTACAAACGCATTGAATGAGTCGGTTCCTTCATCACCCTGAAGATGTCGTTTGTGTTGTTTTGACGTTGAAGCCTTAAGACAATCTTGACACTAGAGGCGCTGATTTCGTTCCTTCGCACTGGGGCGAGTTTGGCCTTGAGAGAGTTTACATATATCTACGTCGAATGGCGCTGAAAGTGTTCTGACGCAATACTTGAAAACTTACCCTTTTCTCTGGACATCACTCCGTTCATTGTCGCATTAGGGAAAGCTTCAATCGTTGCAATTTTAAATTCGGTGAAGATGATGCCCAATCGCGGTCATACATATCTGGAAGTATCCAATACGTGTAAATCAGTTTATATGATGCAACGTGAGACTCAGTGGAGGTTCCTCGTTACCCAAGACACGCAATATTACCCAGCTTTATAGTGCTGTTCTTGTTCGCGTTTATATAGCTCCGGTTAAAGCCTCCGGTGACAATACGAAACAACAGACCATTACAACACACTAATTATCTTGAAGCGCTGATTGCAGTCTGGCGGGCGTGAAAGGAAATTGCAAAACAGGTATTTGAATTGCTATTGCGTAAAAAAAATTCAAGAATATGAACAAAACGCATAATATCGACAAATGCTTTTTCTGATGCGCTTTACCTTATCATATATATACAGATTTTGTTCGTAACAAGTAGTTACAGACAGTGTGGTAATCGTGAAGTAATCATATATATAACAACATTAACGTCAGTATCAATGATGAACGTTGGCAGAACTACATAACATACGAATTAGTGTATCAGCTGATGCTAAGATGGTGTCGCAAAACGCACATGGTGCAAAATTGAAATGAAAATGGAACAGCCCTTTTAAAGGTTAGTATTTATTTATTGTTTATGCGACTTATTGTTACACCCAGACGTTGAGTCTGGGAACTTAACCCATCCCCTATAAATAGTTGGCTGGTCATCAGTCATTCACTTAGGCAGCAAGGCAGTGCGCCTAATCCGAAAAGGGGCTTTGTTTTTCCTATTCGCGACAACATTTCGGGGCCAGGGTCAAAATGCTATTATCATGATAAGTAAGGTGCCACTTTATATAAAATAAAAGTTCCCGCAAAAATAATTGCTCCCTAACCAGATTGACATCAGTAAGCTGAAAATCATGTCAACTGAGCTTAACTAAAATAAGGTTTTAGTTGACTATTTGCATGCGAGGTGGCAAGCACTGAATGGAGCAGATTTTCGCCACCTGTAAGCCACTCTTCGAACTATAATAGCTGGGGTATGGGTTATTCTCGTGAATAAAGTCAGTTTATCCGGTTAAAAACTTTTGTAGGAATTTTTCATAATGTGATGTGATCACCTAACTCATCATGATGAAAGCATTTTCCTTTGTCCTCGAAACGTTGTCACGGATGATTTTACAAAACGATGTGAAACTACCTACTGCGGGAAATATTGTCCATTACCTGATTGTTTTATTGTTGACTCGGATATACAAAGTAGTTGACATTGATATAGTGGTATCAGGTTGGTTGGTAAATGTATTTGCCTCCACTCTAGTGTTGTGGGAAAATATCCAACATGATGGTAAACTATACACACAGGATAACTTCTGGTGGTTTCATGAGTTTTAATGCGAAACCCGTCAACTGAATTGCCCCTTTATCTGCAGGGCTTATATCTGGAAGCACCAAACTTTTTTTTTTAAACAATTCTAAGCTACTGGGACTGATCTCGGGATGCCTAACAACGTTCGAAGGGGATTTGAACTTGGTACCATCAGCACTGAAACCCTACCATCATATCCCTCTTCGTGACAGTTATTTCAATCATTAACGAAGTTACAAACATTTGATTTAGAAGGCTCGCCTTGCTGCCGTGTTTTCGAGGAGCAGGTGCAGATTCAACAATACAAATTACCGGTATTTCGTGGCTCAGCGCACGCGCATTGGCAATACTGGAGGGGAGAATTTCCCAAACATGAGGTGCCGAGAACGATTTCCTAAATTATATTTGAGGCATTTCAAGCAGCGCTTTTCAAGAGCAGGCTAGGGGATGAGCCGAAGGTCTGATCGTAGTGGCCGTATACGTTCACATCCGAAAACCCAGCTGCATGCCCGGACAGGGGTTTCGGTGATTTTGACTGTGCTGAAAGAAGACCAAGGGTTACTAGAATTTCCACAGATGGTTTTAGGGTCTTGGGAGACTTACCAGTATTCCACGTGAACTGAGATATGCGCTTTATTCTTTCGATGATCTCTAGGCCGCGTGTACTCCCCTGACTGACCACCTCATGGACTACCCGCCCCTGGGTCTTTCCCGTTCGCCTTTACCTTGTTAGACATCTCGGATTTCTTACAGTCAGTATTCCACGGTGTGACAAACGACCTGTTCGACTGGTGTTCAGACTGTGAAGGAAACTCCAGATGACGAGCATTTACAGGTTAAGTTATGAGGTACTGATGTAAATACCACGTCATGTTGGCTTATGGATGTGACAATATTTGCCCCTGGATGTCGCTTCGCTACAGGTCCGTAGTACCTAACAGCTATCGATCAGGCAATCGCATACCATTCTATCAGTTGACTATGAAATTGATTTTCATAATTAGACCCGGGAAATCCATGCAATTATCAATAGCGTTTTGTTGTTGTCCGTCAACACAGAGAGGTACACAGTTAAGTTCAATCAAGGTTATGATGGCATTTGCGGTCGTCTATAGCTCTCATGAAAGGTTATCAAATAGGGTAATGGCGTCTAACGATACATTTGTGACGAACGCTATTAATGTGCGCTGCCACTCGTCATGATATTTGTTTAACAGCTCTTTGTCGAAGGCAATATGGATTTTTCAGGCAAAAGGAATGTGATATCACATTTCGAGGAACAGAAAAATTTAGGCCGAGCAAATTACCCTGAACTTTTGGCCAACACTCGGCACTCACCACCGAACGTGTACGAGGGAGGAGGATACGACTGACTCTGTTTTTTCGCGAATGGAGAAAAGGGGCTATGTTTGCATTATTATCATGACCACCGCGAATACCCGACACGCCATGCACTGCGCATATACATGTAGTCTCGAACAGACAGGACAGATAGAAAAGATGTCGTTTTGTAGTAAAATCGGCCAGGATCCGTCCCGACACATGCCACAAGAAGATGGGATGCTGGCTCCCTGTAGCACCATCACATACAATAACTCCACAAGTAACTAGTCCAAGGCAGTAGTCAATTGAAATTTGATTTTTGTGTAGCGTAAGCAACTGTCTTTCATGGGAGAATGGTCACTGTATGAATTATTCAGGAAGAAATGTATAATATTTGGGTTTTTTCGTGATTGTCCGGCCCAATTGGCAATGGCAATATTGCCATTTGGGAGGGTGAACAGAGCTAGGAGCAAAGGCGACGCTTATGATTTATTTAAAGAAATAAAATGCCCGATTTAACATCCTGCAGAATCAGGGGAATTGTGCGTTTCCAGTGATATACGACACAAATGGGTTGTCCTCATGCATTCACTTTTGAAACGCATTTTAAAATAGATGTTACGTCCTGTTAATGGGGCACGTCATCATCGCGTACATATGGGAAAAACTCCCTAACGAGACCTGAATGTTTCATTCCTCGTGACACAATTATTTCATGACGTCATGAGCCATTGACCATTCACACAGTAGATTTACTCACACCGGCGCCACTGAAGTGTGGGTGTTGGACATCATGTATCTAAAAATCGTCTGCTAGGACATACTTTACATATTAAAGTCCCTGCATGTTTTTTAACCCTTACATTTGTATTATCATGTTTACTGATGTCCCTAACCAATGTTCATTAATCATAAAGTCCCTCTTTATCTGTGTCGTGGCGTTCCATCGGCATTTCCACCTGCCATCACTCGATGACGTCACCAGAGCAACGTCGTCTCGTTCGCGGCATTTCTCATTCGCTGAACAGACACCTGCCATTGATATAGCCTGATTGCTGCTAGCTAGCCGATCGTGGTGGGAAAAAACACGATTTGACCAGCCATAACTCACAGCTAGACAGGCGGAGCAGCATAAGCTATCAATTCATCTGAGCGCACCCAACGCACCACTTTCAATCGCTCGGTGCGCAAACTTGAACTTGAATTAAAAAAAATTTGCCATGTGTGAATACTACTGGCTATAAATTTCAACAATCATGTTACGTCACGTAGACTCGTTTAAAAATACCACAAAAGCCAAGTTTCCGCGAAGTTATGTCACTTGTTGTCCGACTCCTGTTCATTCGACCGTGACCTCAGTATTTGACCAATCGGCTTTATCTCGTGATCTTGTGAGCATTTTCGTGTATGGGTCAATGAATTTGATTGAAAATCACAATTTGAATAGATGAGTGGTTTGGTAACCTCTCTGACGTAACGTACGGGGCGTTGAATTTGGCTATGCTCCTGGTATGACAGACCGGTTTTGGGAACACAAGCGTTCAGTTGTGTCTACGCCAAGTCGAAGCACTGGTTCAACATTGGTGAGTTCAGCCTGATTTCTCCACAACTTTTTCTCCCCAAATTTTGGGACTATTATCTGTTACAATGTACAATCTTATCTTATCTTTTCATTTTCATTTCTTGCAGACGCCAGACACGTTGTCCTGTCTTGCACACCCAATGCTGCCCAACCGGTTTATCACAAAATACGACGTGAACACCACCATGGTGAGTTATTTTTCTCTATCGAAACTTTCTTGGTCGTACATACATGTATTCTTTTGAAACTTCTCATCTCTGCAGCAGTGGCGAATCCAGAAATTTGGGAATGAAGCGGGGGGGGCGCTGCCCCACCAATGAGAACTCATGATAGAGCCGAAGGTGCAATCCTGGAAATGAGGGGGAGGGTTCTTGAGGAGAGGTGCCCTAAAATATCAAAGGGGGATGACTCATGCGGGACCCCTAAATCCGCCACTGCTGTTCTGAATATTTCCACACTCGGCTCGGCTGACCTTTGAAAGGAGGACACTGTTAGCCCATACCCTATCTATGGTACTATATCGTTCTGGCAGCAAGAAAACGATCGGTCATGTCTGCCATGTTTTATGACGTCACACGCCACGTGCTTGGCGCAATGTGTCACGTGCTCATGACACATTCTATCTCTGAACCAATCAGCCCTTGATACTGTGACATGTGATATGTATAATGAGGACCTTGACTGGATCAGAAAGATGAGGCATACAATCGAAGTAGTTCAGAGACATTTACATGAAGACATGGCAGAAATTACCAATCGTCTCGGTGATCACTAAATCCTAAAGGATAGAGGGAGGTAATTATAATATGATCTCCACCGCCCGACCCGATGCGTCATTACCGGAATTCCGGGTGGCAACTTCTAGCTCATCGATTACTTCAGAACTGAAGTTGCCGCCATTGTGATGTAAATACTTGGGGTATTTCCCACCCGGAATTTCGGTAATGACGTCATCGGGTCGGGCGGTGGAGATCATATTATAATTACCTCCCTCTAGCCTTTAGGATTTAGTGATCACCAATCGTCTCATTTCACCTCTGTGCTGCCAACTGTGCGACGATCGAGGATCAATCGGAGATCAGCATCCCAGAGCTTTGATAAACCCTGCCAGTTGTTCCCAGGCTTGTGTTATGAAATTACCATGGTTTAGTGATAGACCTACCCCCTCTTGTATTCAGTGGTATTAAATGGACAACTGTGGCATGAGATATGGTGGTTTTTCCTACAAAAATGGCTTCCAGTAGAACCGTGACTTCTCAGTCCAAACAGGAAAATTGAAATACATCATTGAACTGCAATAAACAGGGCACAAAAACTGGGTGTAACCTTAGGCCTGCCTGAATTTCACAGGTCATGTCCAAAACTGCCTCGCCCACTGACGAAAATCGTTATTTGAGATAAGTGGCGGCGCATGGTGACAAGCAGAGGTATCATCCTCCTGGCCAGGGAAATCCCACGCCCAGGTTGTCCCTTCAAAGCTGACATGTATGCATAAAAACCCTAACGGCCAAATTAGAAAAGACGGAAAGGATGAAGTGGCGAGGGTTCCGAGTTCGAACCCGCTCGAGGAATTTTTTTTTCTTTTTTTCTGTGACCTATCTCGTCAATAAACTTGTGTTTGTGCAGTCAAGTGAGACCTGTCGCTGGGTGTCTATCATGTTTCAATTGCAGTTTGTCTTTTGGTGGTCGGGCGTTTGTGTTTTCTATCTTTGTAGTTTGGGTTTTTCATGCATGCATGTCAGCTTTAAGTATGTTTTCGCGTGGTCACGAAGATGATAAATGTGAATAATGACACCAATGCATTGGCCCTGCGGTCACGTGGTGGCTTTCAAAGATATCCTTGTGCCGTCGGTAGGAAGCTGCTGAAAGCCCCAGCAAACCAGCAGCAAACAAAAGACCTAGGCTACTTAAAATCTCTTTCGGGAGCAGTAATAATCTCGTCACCATTGACGAGTTTTACCTATAGCTCCTATACAAGTATAAAGATGGTGTGCGGAGATAAATTTCGGCCATTTTGTTACCATTTTAATATCTTACTGTATGCGCCTGCTTAATCGCCCACCCGCGAATTTTTTTTCCTGAACCTTTCGGGCAGTACAGTGTGCATTTGTACACAGGATCTCAGCCAATCAGAATCCGATAAATCTGTGTCGTCACCGGGGCGTCATCATGAAACTTAGAAGTAAGCTTGTATTGTTTTGTGCTTGTTAATCAAATTTGAAGCATACAGTATCAAAATATACTGGAGGAAGATCATACACACGAGGCAGTATCGAAAGAAAAGTCTCATTGCAGAGAAACATATTCCTACTGGAGGAAGACCATTCACATGAGACAAGTCTCATTGTATATTAATGCTCAATATGATCTCTGAAGGACTATCCCTTGGGTCTTGGAGATGGGCTATTGTTATTGTCCTTTTTGTAGGTATGTTGCAGGCAGCAGAAATAACTAAAATATCTAAAATCTGAATAACAAGAGAAAAGAAACGCGTTATAAAAATAAAATATAAAGAGTAAAAAAGAAAAAGAAAAATATTGTCCACAACCATATACGAACTCACTACCTTTGGATCGAACATCGTATTCTGCCATTTCTGACGAGCGCATTACCAACTGCTCTAAAAGTTTCTAAGACTCCTGACGTCATGTATTTGTCGAAATCTGATTGGCTGAAAGTTCCTGTACAAATGTACACCATAGTGCCCAAAAGGTTCAGGAAAAAAAATTCGCTACCCGCCCTTTTATTCAGATAGACAGTTAGCCCATCTATCACTTCGATCTATCTACCGTAGCTGTCATGGCCAATTCTTTTTTCTTTCAGAAGCCCCGACGTCCTTTGAACTTTCAAGAAATGGTTGGGTTTGGTCAAGGGACTGGTATTGGATCTGATATATTATCATTGTTGTCACACCTTTTCGCTAAATATGAGGTCTTGAAAATGCTTGGTATTGCTCCTTGTGAGGTGTTACCCAACGTTAATGACGCCTGTCTCTGTAAGTGGTACATACTTGACACCTATGGCGAAGGATGAGCCAGTTATTTTCGAGTTTGTACTATGGGTGCATCTCGTTCCTCGGGTTGCATTGCGCCCGCGACCCCATAGGAGTTCCTGGTCTTGTCTCTTCGCCCCCAACCCCGATAAACTCGATGTACCGTGAACGAATGCTCATCAGGTCGACAGTTATTTGACGACGTAAATCCATCCATATTAACTGGCGCTGCGGCTGCGCTCAATAGACTCCGTTGGGGAGTCTGAGCCTGATAGGGTGTACCAGTCCAGCCGGTTATGTACGGTTGGTATGCTCTATGATATGGATCTCCAGCCACCTGTCAGCTAGGGGCAGACCCCAGTGTCTCAACCCTGGGTCTCAGAGGCGGTAACTTCTAGTCAGGCAGCGCGCTATGTCTGGTTAGGCGACATGGGTTACCAGGGCATCCACAGCCAAAATGGTTTGCACATGGAGGTCATCGCGACCGACTTGTGAGGGGGAAGAAGTGATGTCCATGGCGGTTTCAAATTGATCTGACGACCCCCGCGTCTTCTGGACAGGGAGGGGTTCATGTGGCCAAATCCTGTCAGCTAAATCCTATCGTTAGCATCGTTCGCGGTACATGGAAACCAAGGGCATGGAACCCTTTTTTGTCTTGGTTTAATTTTTCTGAGGATTTCAATGATGATATATATATTTCGATCCACAGGTATAGTCGGTACATGTGGCGACTCGCCACATGAACATTTTAAAAGTTTTTTTCGAGCATTGTTAAAAGTTATGAGAATAAATTTCTTCTTTGGACGTGTTTTTTTTTTACCAGAATGACAATCAAAAAGTTTGTCACTGGAGAATTTCCCCATCCCCCACCCCAGCCCTAGAATAATATACAGACTAAATAGTATCTTTGGACTGTACTGGTAATATAGGTCAGTCACGAAAAATAAAATATATATTGGACTGTACTGGTAATATAGGTCAGTCATGAAGAATAGAATATGTATTGGACTGTACTGGTAATATAGGTCAGTCACGAAAAATGAAATAAATATTGGACTGTACTGGTAATGTAGGTCGGTCACGAAGAATAGAATGATATTGGACTGTACTGGTAATAGAGGTCAGTCAAAAAAAAGAAATATATATTGGACTGTACTGGTAATATAGGTCAGTCACGAAAATATCTGAAAGTCTGTGCCCCATTGTTGACGAATATGATATCGTGAGGACTTTATCAATAGTCACGGTCCCTGGCCCCTCCCACATAAAAATCATTAGCAAGGTCACTGCAGGCAATAGCTTCAGCATTGTTATTGTATAAACATGTCTTAAACATTATAAACGGCCCTATTTGTGGGGTTACATTGGGTTCTTGCTGGGGTAATGATGTCCATGTCCGATTCTGCGTTTTGTGGACTTGTAAATCAGTCCAGCAGTGACATTGCATTTTGTGGACATGTAAGTCTGTCCCGCAGTACCAAGTTTCACCCCCAGCAATTACCAATAAGACCTGCACGTGACCTTAAAGTAAATAGCTATGCAAGTGTGGTCGAGACAAAAACGCGATGTATGCATTGGAAGAAGGAAATCTGCGAAGAGTAGCTGGAACTGTCTGTCCAGCTCTCGTTTCTGAAACAATGGGCGATTTAAAAGACGTCTCCTGAACAGATCGCCCATTGTTCACTGAAGCAGCATTCGAATTGTCTCCAATTTTTTCAGGTGGATTGCTCCATCTCGTGTGGTTTCGCTGTCCAGTCCCAAGAATCGAGCCAACGCGACCGAGGCCACTTCTGAGAGATAAATATTCAGGATGCCAGATTTGTGGAACACAATTGAGGTAAATGAGATAAAATTCGATAAGCTGGCTACAGTTGATGAAATGAGGCTTTAGGTCCGTCATCATGTGACTGATATTGGGACAAACCCGAGGCAGGTTGACCACCATTGCCTGACAATTCAATTTAATTGATTCATCTTATTAGTGCCAATGAGTCTGTCACAGACATAAACATGTGTATAGACATATTACTGATATGCTATAATAGAAGATTTTTTTAAAAAAAACGTCATGAAAAATGATCTAATACTTCAATGCCTTAAATTGTATATTTCAATGTTTCTTGGTATCTTAATCTTCCCTTTCTATTCCAGGCCAGTGGTCAAGAGCCATGATCAGGGAACAGCAGTTCCTAACGGATTTTACCCTTTTCTTGTTGTAATTCATGCTGTTGGCACAGAATGGGTTGACACTCACCTGTTTTCGACCCTGAAAATTAACATCAAACATTGTTACTCTTTGTTAAAATTGAACCTTGCAAAATATGTGCTTATTCCTGAAATCAATAGCACTTCATGTATGTACTCGCTGATCCAGAATATTGCTATTTCTTGTTCCGTTTTCAATGTGGCAATCCATTTACCGTATCTGAGCTATTTCACAGCACAAGAGGTGCAACATTACAAAAATGGAGCTATTTCTTGATCACAGCAAAAATGTGTTTCTACATTGTTTTACTCAAATTATACATGGATGAGCCTTATTGACATATTTGTTTTCAAGAGGAATTGGTTGTAGGTTTTCTTTCTTTTTTCTTAAGGCAGGCCTAATTTAACAGAAGGCCTATATTTTAGGTAGGATATTATTTATACTATAGGCCGATATCAGTTTTGGGATCAATTTCCTCTTGAAGACAATAAACGTCAATCGCGTCTCTGCACCATTTTGATTGGGCGGTTTTGGGCTAAAATACAATACAAGAGAATGCTCCATTGGTGTTAACAGAATATGTCATTGTTTTGGTCAACGATCATTTTTTGCCACCTTGAAAGCGAACACGGTTACTTACGACTTGTACATTGTTCAATTGTTATCATGCTTTTGTCATTTGCCTTTGCCCCCCCCCCCATCCTTATCGACACTCACAGTGCACCAAACTCCATCCCATGCCCCGCATGCGCACTGACCCAACATCTGATCCCTTGACACGCTTGCTCAAGCGGCTCAAGCGGCGTCAGCAGTGTCAACGTTGTGTTATTGTATTCCAAGTTTTGCATTATTCATATATATGTACTTGCCAAATAAATGTTGTCATACCATAACCTTCGTCTCTTGTCCTTCGGTCAATAAGTGTGCGGATCACTCCCAACAAGTTCGATTAACACACTACACTATCTTCACGTGCAACAATTTACGGTCAGCCTTTTCTGATTCCGCATGCCGGCCACTAATTCTAGGTTTTGTAGTATATATTATATATACTTGCCCAATAAAAGTTGCCATATCATCAGGCTTTGTCTCTTGTCCTTCGGTCTCTCAGCGTGGGGGACACTCTCGAAAAGTTAGATTTATGCACTTACCAAACGACACCAAATGCACCTTCCTCACCAAAATACCTCACGCCTGCGGACAGGGTCGACGAAATAGCCCAGAGTCTGTACCGTAACTTATTTTGCATCGCGTTTCAACCCCGAATGAGATAGCCAACTTGTATGTTAGCAGTTGACGGTCGAGAAGAAGAGACAGTTTTTCCAAGCCTTGCGGAGACCAACGTCTATGTATGACGACAGTTCTGAAGAGCTCTGTCTGGTTTCCTATATCTGTATAGTCCTCATGGTATCAATGATTGAGCCGATTTACGAATATCGCGTAACTGAACTTAAGCAGGATTTCATGGCACCACAGACCATCTTTCATACATCTTCGCTCGTGAGGGCTTGCGAAATCTGCCTAGATAAAAAATTTTACTGACAAAGTCCCATTTCTCCACTACTCACAGAAAATAACTGGTGCTCAATGTGTGTATCTATGTGTCCCTGGAGTTCGAAGGATGTGACATTACAGAGCGTCCGATTTAGTCTCGTAAAGAGACGCGAATTATTCCAGGACATTCAAACTTGTGTTGTATCCTATCCTTACGATGTATGGTTATCCCTACAGAGGTGCTAAAAGCCCTGTCTCTTTAGTATTGGATGAGGCATCCTGCAGACAGTCCGCTGTACACTCTTGAGAGAGACACTGACACCCCATCTCTGCCCAGAGTAACCCGTACTTAGAGTAACTGGTAAACCGCAATTGTCACTTGAAGACAAAGCATTTGCTGGTGTTTATTCATATCATCTCCTCAAACACTACTCGAGTACTTCTTGGGTGGTACCTGATACGAGACGACTAACTGAGCTATGACTAACCTGAAGTGCTATTTGATAAGGGCACATGAGCTGTGTCCCTTTAGTTCGAAGGATGTGACACCTCACAGTGTCCAATGCAGCTCCTTGAGAGAAAAAGACACTAATACATTCACAGGACTTTCAAACTGCTGGGAGCGTCCCTACAGAAGTATGGGCAGTGAAGCGGACAACCCTGTTCCTCCAGTGTTAGTCTTGGGGGTAACTGATTTGGCATCACCCGATATTGATGCAAAACAGCTCAAGGATGATGCACAGATGATCGAAAGGTCTTTTCAGTTCCTACCTTGCCCTAAAGATGGCGATGGCGTAGTTCTTTTATGAAGTCAAGGCCAGCACGAGCAGATCCACACCTGATAACCCGCCCCATCACAAAGTAGACCATGAACGACCTCGATAGCAAAGATTACTGTGGAGCAATCCTCAACCGTTCATGATTAATTGAAACATACTGAACCTATAATGTGACCCGGTTTCTCAAAGAATTTTAAGTGTTTGTCTTAAGTCATAATATTTTGACTAAGCCATGTCAAAAACTTAAGTACGAATCTCAAAGCATCTTGTGTCCTTCATTCCGACTTAAGTGCGGTAGCTACCGTGCTTAAGTTTTTTGGGTACTTAAGTCGGCTAGGCGAGTTAAGATTCTTTGTGAATCAACTTAAGACAAAACTTAAGAAATTCTCATACTTAGGTCACCAAAACAGACTTAAGATTCTTTGTAACAGCCGGGCCCATATTTAATGGGATTCACGTCCGACGTCGTAACTGTGGGTGGGGTGCGTCATGAATGCAGGATCGGCCAACCTGGTTATGGTGCTATAGTTCAATTACATGGCCTTTACACGGAAGAGACTAGAGAAGCAGGTCCAGGACAGATTGCCGCGAAAATTTATAAATAGTTCGGGAAACTTATAACATCCTCTTGCAGCATCCTCTTGCAAACAGGGCCTACTCCTTACGCATCTTTCTGATTGAGGGAGTAAACATATCGAGGCCACATATCGAGTGATCGATGGCCGGATTTGTCAGGATGTCAAGCCAGCTTCCCAAACTACACTGTATTTATAAATTTTCGCGGCAATCTGTCCTGGACCTGCTTCTCTAGCCTCTTCCCCTTTACACCGTCCACATAATAGTGAGACTCCTCAACGAGCTCACATTATGCCACGGAAGTTTTATGAAACTTCGATAAAACTTGCTTATGCGATTCGCCAGTTTCAATGCCAATACCAATACCATGATTTGAACGAACCCAATTTCCCCATGCTAATACCAATGCGATGTTTCGAACCAACGCCACAAGATCACATGGGTGTCATGTGACGGGCACATGACAGCGTCAAAACGAACAACATGGCGGACGAACTCCAAGGAAGAAAATTTGGAATGATGTTGAAAATATCGTTGTTTAGTTACCTGCCTTTATTTATGCTCGTGGTATCCTCAGATCTGATCGACTGCGACAGCTGCACCAGCACATTAGGAGATAAATATGACTTCTCACCTCTTGCAAGGTATTCTATCTCTCTGGACGCGAATTTTCTCATTTTTGTTGCATATTATTTGTACTGTTACTGTAGCCTAGTTGCTATAGTTCAAATTGACATTGTTCATCATGATTACTTCCAGCCCGAAGGGGTAACACCTAGACATCATCACACCAGTCGGAGAGAGAGAGTTGTTGAGGACTAGCAGTCAACGAAAGACGCTAGACTAGACAGCATCTCTATCTTCCGATTCTAGGAATTTCATCAACGTTGACAGACAACTTTGTTGCAATGATATGAAATAGCATTTTGATTTGTTGGAATCTTGCCGACAAACACAGGCTTTATCCAGTATGTGTAACAGTCATGTATTGTAAGGAGCTCTTGGGACAGACAATTGTTCTGTCCTTAATAATAGAGAGGTGTCCTGATCTTAGAGTTCCAATTGATTGAAACAAGTATGCAGCTTACAATTGTGTCTATTTAAGGTATAAAGTTGTACAATCATGGCTCCTGCAGTGTTAAAAAGAGCTGGTAGTACACACCAAGTGCACACTGGGGCTATAAATGTACCACCTTAATACCCTGTAATATAGGCTACCTGTAGTACCCAAATTTAGGAACAGTGAATTGTCAAATTCAGAATATTTTTTTATTCAGTTTTTTCATTTGTTTTTTAGGTGGCCATGGGAAGTAAAAGTTAAAATCAACAACACATTGACTGCATACAAGATAAACATTTGTAAAAATGCATCCAGCATCGACAAATCATGTCCAGGGAATTCAAGTATATGCTGCCAGGATTCCCAAGGAGCTAGGAGTATAGGGAATTATTCACAGACACTAAATGTGACAGAAGATACCAGTAAAAAGGAGCTATGGCTCTATTTTCATGGAGGGCCATGTTCTGTCAACAAGGGGCAAAGTTATATGACTGCCATTAATATCAAATGTGGCAACACATTGGTGAGTTGATTACATGTGTGGTAGTACAGTAAAACCTCTCTATTAAGATCACCCTTGGGACTGATTAGTACTGTCCTTGATAGAGAGTTGTCCCGATTAGAGAGGTCAAGTTGAAAGTAAACAACCAATTTGGGACCAAAACTAGTGTCCTTAATAGAGAGGTATTTATTAG
Source organism: Lineus longissimus (assembly GCF_910592395.1). Lineage (NCBI taxonomy): Eukaryota > Metazoa > Nemertea > Pilidiophora > Heteronemertea > Lineidae > Lineus > Lineus longissimus. The sequence goes on along the minus strand of NC_088312.1, from coordinate 7,128,481 downwards.
AGAGGTGTTTTCTAGGGAGGTTCCACTGTGTGTTTCTTTACACTAGGTCAACCTATACCTGTGTTACATTTTGCCAATGAATGCCCTACCTTTGGTAAATGTTCTTGGGAGTGATATTGGACAATGTTCAAATCTCATAGTATTACAGAAACATTTTGTAAATTCTGACAATTACTTTTTCTGACCATAAGGTTGTATTGAAGTTAAAGGCTGGAACTAAAGACGTCTACCTGGGTAGATTAATACCACAGAAAAACCTGCAGAAATTTCACAATGGCCACTTGCTCGCAATGTGTCGTTCATCACACAATCAAGCAAAAAAATCATTATTATGACTTGTGACAGTGTCTGTGTCAGGGTCACATGACTAAGAGACATAATGATGAAAGTCTTGTGCTTAGCATAGCCAGCTTATCACATAATCTTATTATAACTCATAATATATAGATTTTATACAAACTTTGTGTATTTTCAGGGATCTCCCAAGTTTTTAGAATCATATGCATGTGACACTTACTTTGAGTGGCACAGTACAGTAGCTTGTAAAAAGAAGACCACTGCCAGTGAGGTGCCATGTTCCATTTACAACAAAGATGGTAAAAAGGTTGACCTCACACCCCTTATTATGACGGAAGGGGCTTATAAAACTGATACAGCAACTTATAGCGACTTCTACATCAATGTGTGTCGTGCTATAACACCAGGTAAGCATAAACACCAACCAAGATGTTTGTGTGAACAAGGTCGCAGCAACGATGGAAAGCTCATCAGTTGTGGCTGATATTCATCCAGAGTTTCAAGTTAAAAACTACTCTGACATGTAGGTGTTCAGTGAGGCACTCTGAGGTACCAAGGAGCTGCTTGTATGGCACCTCACTTGAGCTCACTTTGTGAAGAACAAGCAAGGACCAAAACGTGGGTAGAACTTGCAAGCGTCCAAATGTTTGACAGCTGCACCACAAATCTGACTTCAAATTTGAATTCAACTTACTTTCCAGGCACAAACACAAGTTTAAAAGGGTGCAGCCCCAGCACAGCAGCATGCCAGACACACATGATGGGTGTCGCAAACATGGGCAGCCCGGCCGATAGACTCCAGTACGACGCCCAGGGCAACCTGATACTGCATTATAACACATCAGTTGCTGATAAACCAAGTGGCTGTGTTGATACTCCATCTACTACTGTGACATTCCTTTGTCCAAAGCGAGGAGGGGTAAGAATATTGTTTGCTTGGTCTAATTTATGTGCCAAGGGGAATGAATAAGCCTTAAGAATAGTGTTTGCTTGGCCTAATTTATGTGCCAAGGGGAAAGAATGAGCTTTAAAAGTCGACAAAGCCAATTGAGACCACTGCTTAAAGATACAAAATATACAAAATGTATATTGTCGCCTCTCCCTCACAACGCCTCTGTATTTTCAGGGCCAGAATCCAAAATTGACGTCATTTTTCAACTGTCAGTACCAAGTTCTGTGGGAGACCGAGTATGCATGTCCGGAGGAAACGCTTACCTCCAATACGTGTAAGCTGACGCAAGAACAGCATGGTGTTGACATCGATCTTTCTCCATTGACCAAGGGAGTTGGTGAGTAAAGATCGAGTCCTTTTTTCCTGCATCAAACTTTAAGCTGAAATTGATATCCTGTCACGCAGTTTTTCAAACTTTATAAGTCAAGATATTGCTCTTTAATAAAATATGTTGTAATCTTTTTTAGGTTCAGCCCATCCATACAGAACCAACTTCACCACCGGCGGGAAAACTTACGTCTATTTCATCAACGTGTGTGGTGAGCTTGGAATCGACTGTCCAACATCAGATAACAGAGACGGCATATCAGTTTGCCAGAAATCCTTCTCTGATCCCTCATTTGGGGAAGCATTAGGAAGACTCCATCACCAAACACTGAGGTATGAGTGTCTCAAATAAATTTCCCAGTTTGCGGATATCAGATTAGTGTATAAGCCACAGTTCAGTTATGCCCTTTGGTGAATTTTAATGTTATAACAGGTACTCAAATCTGAATACCAAAGTCGAAAGCTCAGTCATCATTTCTGAAAGTTTTCTCTTGCTGTTATTTCTAAATGAAATTTCCCAATTTCAGGTATTCAGATGGTGAACTTACGATGACCTATCAAGCTGGAGACGCCTGCTCCAGCCACTTCTCAAGGACAACTGTCATCACCTTCCACTGTAACCAGTCTGCCGAAGACGACGGCCGGGGCAAACCGGTGTTCAACTCGGAAACAAACTGCACTTATTTATTTGATTGGTCGACCAAATATGCGTGCGTCAGTCATCCGAAAATGTGCCGTGTCAACGTTGACAAGAAGCAGTTTGATTTGTCGACTCTGATACGAACCAAGGAGAACAACTGGGAGGCATTGACAAGTCATCTTTTGGCAAGCGACGAAAGTAAAAGCCGATATTTCATCAACATTTGTGGTGACATTCTGAAGTCCAACCTCACCAACAAATGTCCTGATGGGGCTGCTGCCTGTAGTATAGGTAATTTAGGCAATATTTTCATTCACGGTCAAAGTCAACTGCACCAACTGAGATGAGGTAGAATAGAATTCTTCCAGAACTCTTGAAATTATGCTCCGCTCTCACTTAGACCCACTACTTGTGGTTGAAGGGTACAAAGTATCCAGGAGCAGAGCTGTGTCACGCAGAAATCAATCTTCTAACTTCCTAAAGTGCATTATAGTGAAGAGGACAGTCCACTCACGTAACTACAAATCCTTCACGTAACTATCATGCCTCTGACTTCCCTGCACCTATCACCATACATGTACTCAAATGCTGTCTCCATTTTCAGATCAAGCGGGGAAAGCTAAGAGCCTTGGCCAGTATGTTCAAGGTCCAGTTTACTTGACGTCCGGGGATATCCAACTAGTTTACAAGAATGGTAGCCCATGCACTGATAAGTCTAAGAACTCAGCAATGACCACTATCACATTGACTTGTAAACCAGGTAAGATTTCAAAGCTATTATTTGATCAGGTCTTTTTTGGACAATTTCTCTATCCCTCGGCCTTACTTGGCAACAGATGTCGCCAACAGTCTTTTAGATTAATCGAAACTAACCTTAAAACTACAAGATCTTGTATAGCTAGCCTTGTCATTCTTGATTCTTGACCTTCAGGTGACCTTGAGAGTGGCCCTGTCCTTGTTCACCGTTCAGACGACAAGTGTTTCTATGACTTCCGATGGCAGACAGCAGCTGCCTGTGTACTAGGGAGAAAAATTGGAACAAACTGTCGTGTCTCCGACAACGATGCTGGCTTTAATTTTGACCTGTCACGTTTGACGAAGACAGGCGACGCCAGTTTCTACAAGACCAACGACACGTCCTATGACTATCTCATCAATGTCTGTGCTCCGATTGGTAACGGCAAGTGCAAGGATGCTCAGAGTGGAGTCTGTCAAGTAAACAAGAAAAATGTTCTGTAAGTCGTCCCCTTGAAGGAATTCGTCCTTCTAACCGGCCGCTGTGCACTCTGGGTATGATTCCTGTAGTACCCATCAGCTCGGAACTAGACTAAGTACAACCTAGATCTTGTATGACAACGAAATTTGCTGCGAAATATCTCATACATTGTACATTTGTTTAAAAATCTAAGTTTGCATCTTTTTAGTTTCCCTCATCAGTTTGGAAATCTGCCATGTTTCTCAGTCATTTCCTCTAATTTCTTTCAGCCAAAACTTCAACCTTGGTAAAGCTTCCGACACCCTTTACTACTTCGATGGCATGATCAATCTGACGTATTCCGATGGTGATAACTACCACACCACGCCGCCAATCGCTCGGAAGACCGAGATCGTGTTTCTCTGTGACCCAAATGCTGGCATTGGCCATCCAGAGTTCCACCATGAGGGCAACCATTCCTACACATTCCGCTGGTTCACCAAGTACGCCTGTGCAGAGGCTCCTCTTGAGTGCATAGTGACTGATCCAAAGACCAATGAGCAGTATGATCTGTCAGGGTATGTTCAAATTAATTGGTCGACAAATTTGGTTGAACTGCAATATACTGCACTTTGATATCGTTTAAAATGCAAAACAACTCTCAAATTAAGAGGTTTAGAGCATGAAGATATTGCTTAAGATATTTTATTGTATGTTTACCTCACTCAAATTCAAGCCCTTCTCAAATGACTATAAATGACTGATTCCGATTTCAGTTTATCAAAGTCGGAAAATCAACAGAACTGGGAGAGAGTAGATGACTCTGATTCTAAACTGAAACGGAAGTTCTATCTCAACGTGTGCCGTCCTCTGAATCCTGTCCACGTACGGAATAGCATGTGCGACACCTTCGCCGCAGCATGCATGTCAGAATTCCACAATTTTGCCGTAAGTGACAGTTCCATCTTTTTAGGCTTGTATATCACAGAAACAATGCTTTATTACCTTTCCCTTATGTTGTTTCTGTCTTTCAATAATCCAGAATTCCACATTCATGGAAGCTGTGCAGCTTGTCTGTGAATACTTACACGGATGAACATTTTTTCGATTTTCGTTCCACAACATCTTCTTAGCAAGATATTTTCTTTTCTATTTTAGGAAGAAATTAAAGTCAAGAACCTGGGCCATGCCTTGACACCACCCACCCTTGAGAGCCAGGGCAAGATCCTGCTGAAATATACAAACGGATCAGAATGCGTTGATGATAATGGGAAGCACACAAACTACACTACCAACATTCACTTGCAATGTACAAAGGGACAACTGGTAAGTCAGTGTGATTGACTGGTAGACAAGTCCAACGAGATTTGTTCATTTCATTCACCCGTTTTGCTATGTATATTCCCGGTACCAAGTTTCAAACTGCGCTATAGCAATTTCTTTTTTCTAGACCCACGATCAAATATGAAAAGTGTACCACGTTGAGAATGTGTCGTATCGTAGAATCTAGACTCGTACTCAAATCAATATTTCTGCTGCTACTTAGCTTCAATATTGTATCTTCTTCCAGTCGACCAGCCCGAGCTTTTTACGAGCAGACGGTAAATGTGAATATTCATTCCTCTGGGAGACAGCGGCTGCATGTCCAATCGTTGACACAGAAGTAAAGACCGAGGAGAAGTGTACTTTGAAAGATGCCAAGACTGGGTACGTTTACAATCTCCAGCCGCTCATGAAGAGAGGGACAGATGTGTACAGTGCTGACGGTGGCACCGGTACTACTTACAAGGTGAGCATCTATCATTTCTTGTTAACTTGGCCATTTCTCCCTTATAGGCTAGTACTGTAAGATGAAAAACTCATCTCTATTCCAGCTCAATATCTGTGGTGCTGTCAGCACATGTGGTGTGATCGTTGGTAAAGATGCTGCTGCTTGCCAAGTCAAGGATGAGAAAGTCACTCTCAATCTTGCCACGGAGTCTTCACAGAAGCTACAGTTCTCTGATGATGGGACGTTGACATTGACCTATGAAGGAGGCCTCCTCGAAAATGGTAAGTGTAGTCCTGACCAAAGGGTATCCCCCAAAACGTGATATATTTCAGTGAGAAGGAGACAGAATCGAGCATTGAAGCTTGGCAGTCAGTGAAAGTGAGAACTTAGCTAAAAAAACACATGGTAGTAAACTTTTAGATTTAAGTAAATACATCTACTCATTACCTTTTATACCTTTTTCAGGTGACCGAACAAAAGTTGTTATCAGCTTCAACTGCCATCGCGACAAACCTCTCGGCGATGTGAAATTCTTGAAGAAAGAGGGCACTACTTATCTCTTCCAATTTGATACCTCTCTCGCCTGTGCTCCACAGGCCGTTGATTGCATCGTCTCAGATCAATACGGCTACCAGTATGACCTTTCAACTCTTTCGAAGGTGGACAGCTCGTGGATGGTGCCAGATTCCAGGAGTGGGCACTCTGATTTACAGTACTATATCAATGTTTGTCGGCCGATCAACTCCATACCAGGCACCAATTGCCCAGGTTAGTTTTGCCTTCGCGGAGCTATGAGCATAATTCTGCTATTGACAATGAACTTAACTTGGGAGAACTTGTGTCTAATCACATTATTATAGGCGTCTGAAACATCTTTCAAGAAACTTTTCGAAGGAGACCCAAAGGAACATCACAAAATTTCGGACCTCCATTGAATTTTAAGACCTTTGCATAGTTTTGACTGACTGCATTTATTTTCCAAAGCGCTTGGTTGTCGTGTAAAGGCTGAATAACACTGCCTATTCTGATGGTATTGTCTTTTGTTGCAGGTGGCCCTGTCGGAGGCTGCCAAGTATCCATCACAAACAAACAGTCACACGGTATGGGCTATATTCAGAGTAACCCATCGGCAGAGAATGGTACTGTCAGCATCCGCTATCTGGGGGGAGAGATCTGCCATGCTGGGACTCTCAGACAGAATCATCGCAGCACAAGAATCATCTTTTACTGTTCACCCACTGAAGTAAGTGTTTTTTCGACTTCATTGTAGCCAGCAGTTGTTTACCACTAGGCAAAAGGCACCTCTATAAGAATTCTTTAATATAGAATCTCCTAATAGAATGGTACAGGTATTCATTGCAGTTCAGTTGCAACTTGAGAAGAATTTCTGATCATACGTTCGTTATTTTCAGCACTCGCCTACCTTTTTGAAAGAGACACCAGAGTGTGAGTACGTGTTTGAATGGCGGACGCCAGCAGCTTGTGCCGTGCAGCAAATCATTGGCCATGGATGCAAAGTGACTGACCCCCTCTACCATATAGAGTTTGATCTAAATCCTCTACACCTCTCTGATAAAGACTACCATGTGCCGGGAGGAGGATATGAGTATCTCATCAATGTGTGCGGTCATCTCAATGAAGGCAAAGGGGATTGTGATGGGAGCAAGGGGATTGGTTCCTGCCAGACAAAAGCTGGTAGTGCTACGATCTTCAGTGGAGGTGAGCGTGTTCATATGTCATGAGCCAACCTGCAAAACCATCAAAATACATCAGCCATCTCTTTCCCAAGCACACAACGAATGCATTAGCACATTTCTTTTAAGTTGAAAAGAGCTCCATTCTTTTTCATCTTCGTTATTCTTCCAATACAGTTTTGTTTGAACTAAATGTTTTTCGTTCTGACTTCCAGGACTTATTAGTTCTGACATCAAATACGAGGATGGTGAAATCACCGTGGAATACAATGGCGGAACCGGCAATTGTCACAGCAAATACCCACGGAGCACCATTATAAAATTCCTGTGTGATCACAACAAAATCGGTAGCGATGGGCCAAAGTATGTCGTGGAAAAAGATGACTGTACCTACGTGTTTACCTGGCAGACTTCACGAGCCTGTCCGCCTTTCAAGAAAGCCCTGGCATGCGACGTCCGAGATAGCGAAAGGAATTACTTTGATTTCAGTGATATGACTCAGTCAAGTCAGAACTATGAGTACACGCCGCAGCCATCTACGATGGGAATTAAGTTCTTTATCAATGTGTGTGCAAGTGTTGTCCATGGGAAAGGTAGGTGGCACGTGATGAATATTAAGGATGCTTTATGTATATTTACTGAATAAAAAACAAACAACTTTGTTTAGGATCAAAAAACCGATACTCCAATCATTTTCAGTTGGTCGTTTTTTCAGTTGCATTTGTCACAAAACATAATTTGTTTTTCAGGTTCAACTTGTCCTTTCAACTCAGCTGCATGCTTGGTCAACATCACAGAGAAAGACGCAAAGAAAAAGTAGGCTAATCAACTGATATTTTGATATTCATTAACGTACATCTACTTCAGTTTCATGCGAGCCCCTTAACCGCCATGGTGAGGTGGGCATTTATGTGTTTACCAAAACATCATCGTTATCACAACTGTGATGTGGTCATTGGATCTCAGCCATTCATCCATATGGCCATTGGTACATTGGCCCTAATTGAGCAGCTCATCTTGGGTCCACCCTGCTGTATGTTTTCAGGACAGACCTGGGTTAGCGGGTAAAGTCGGGTGATTACCTACATGTATAGCATAGTTGATATCAGACTATAAACCCAAAACTTCAACTTTCAGGTATCGAAATATAGGTGAAGTGAACGACCACATGTTGACTTCAGATGACAAAGGGAATCTGATGTTGAAGTATATCAATGGTGATCAGTGTAAGAATGGCAAGAATGCCACCACAACCATCCTTTTGATCTGTGAGAAGACGGCTTATGTAAGTTACTCTATGGTAGTTCTATCTAACATGAGTTGTCAAGGGGATTGTTTCAGTTGTTTATTTAATCTGTGTCTGATTCAAGGGACTTGCCCTATTACAGTGTGTTTATCAGGCAATTATTAGAAAAAGACTTATCGAACTGGCCACAGCCGAAATTAAATAAAAAATATCATAATTTCAGGGGACGAAGCCTGAGTATGCCTTTGTTGAGAATGACTGTGACTACCACTTTACCTGGATGACAAGGAAAGCATGTGTTGAGAGCACGTCTGCTGTTACTGGTGGAAACTGTACCACAACCAACCCAGATACTGGTAAGACTTGATGAAATGAATGAATGAATTTAAGTCTACATCAATATGTCAGGTCAGCATACCTGGAACCGCCCAACTATTATTACTATATTGAACACCTTTGAGCTGTCTCAAACTGCATTTTCTTCAGGTTATAAGTTTGACCTATCTCAAACTACACTTGTTTTCTTCAGGTTATAAGTTTGACCTGAGCTCCCTGAAATCACCTAAGGGCTATGAAGAACATGACAAAGATGGCCACACCTACCTGTTCAACATCTGTGACAAGATCGCAACCAGTAACTGTAAAGGAAACTCTGGTGAGTTAATGCAAGATGGGCTTCTGTCCTCAGAAGGAAACACCGTGCTACCATGATCAATGGGTCCACATCAGCTGCTGTGGCAGTTCTGGATTTTGAATTTAAGATGGCGAACTGTGTAATATGGGTGTGTATTCCTTAATAGCATCCAAGCTATCTGATCTGTGAAGGTGTTTGACCTAATGCCCATGTATTCCTTCCCTCATTATCAGGAGTTTGTCAGTCAGAAGATAATGGTGAACACCGTAGTTTCAATCTGGGTGACTACTCGGACAAACCAATCTATGACCGCGGCATTATTTCCTTGAACTACACCAACGGTGATAAGTGTCACAGGAATAACTACACTCGAAATACGGTCATCACATTCGTGTGCGGCCCTGGTGATGGTAGTCCTGTGTTCATTCAGGAGACCAGCGAGGATTGCACGTATTACATCTCGTGGCCCACAAAGCTGGCGTGCGAAAAACAGGTACGATCTGACAAAGCTTTTTCAACATTTCAGATCTTTCTTTCTGAGCAGTTCTCACCGAGTACTGCGTTCGTTGTTGCGGCATGCGACATTAAACTTTAAATACCAAGTGATTCATCTATTGTCTGCTGACCAAGTGTACAGTCTAATTTCTCTGATTGAATGAGATATGAACCGCGATATATTTTCATTACAGGTTCAATGTCTAGTCGACAATGGCACATCTGTGATTGACCTTTCACCCCTGATTAAAAACAACGAATATTACCTTGCCATCAAGAGTACAGCCGGAGACAAAGACCCTAAGGGAACCTTCTATATCAATGTCTGTCGACCGCTGAATCCAATTCGAGGAGTCCTCTGCCCACCAGGTAGCGCTGCGTGTAGAGTCGAAGCTGGGAAGAAACCAGTGGTAAGTTTGAAAGATAAGTTTGTAGTTGTTTGAGGAGCTGGCAACAGTTTTTTATTAGATAAAAAGGAGTACTTTGGGCTAGTGCACAAGTATATGGTTGAAGAGTCCCTCAGAAGAGGCAGTTCTGGAATGCATCATCAAATGTTAGCAAAATTTCACCCAATGTTACATCAGAACACTCCAAATTGTTGGTAAAGTGATCTCTCACATTGTTTCTTTTTTTAGAGTCTCGGCCTAGTCGAGACAGCTCCCTTCATCGACAAGGATACAAACAAGGTCACCATCATGTATGATCATGGAGTCCAGTGTGCTACAAACCCAAAGAAGAATACAACTTCCAAGATTGTCTTCAGCTGTGTCACTGGAACACCGCAGGTAGGTTGCAGCAGGCCTTGTGCCTTGTCACTTGTCGCGCCTGGCTGCATAAGCCTTAGTACACAGATGGAAGTATCTGATCTGTTCCTGCCCAAGCTGATATGAAATTTCTTCTTTTGCATTTAGTTTTGCCCATCATGCTGTCAGTTCTTGTAGCAGTCAAAAAGGCAGTCACACACTATTTGGATATTTATCATGTTATGGTCTTGAAACTGCCAAGGCAATCTTTACCACATGTTTTCATTACAGGGTCACCCACAACTTGAGGACATCACCAACGATTGCGTTTACGTCTTCTCGTGGGGCACAAGTGTTGTCTGTCCTTACCAAGTGCCCAAAACAGTCGGGGAGTGCAAGTTCAAAGATTCTGTCACTGATGTCGTCTTTGATTTATCAACGCTGAAGATACCTTTGGGAAGTTACGAGGTAGGTTGTGATCATGTTGTTCCAAGTTTTCTTCCTTTTAGAGTTTGACAAGTTACGAGGTGAGCCGTGATTAAGTTTTCCAAGTTTTCTTCCTTTCAAGTGATAAACAAATTCTTATTCCTATCTTCAGAGTAGTTTGGGATGCAGTTAAAAGGCATCCGAAAGCATTTCATCCTCAGATATTTCAAAGGGAATACAGTTTTTTAATATTTTGAGTAAAACATAGTTTTTATTTTTCACTAGGTGCCCTATGGAGGCAAAAAATACTATGTCAACCTGTGTGGTGGTGTAGCTGACAAGGGCAGCATATGCAAGAGGTCGGGGGTGTGCACAACAGGAGACAAGGAGAAATCTTACGGCCTCGTTTCGACCCAGAAGACGAACATTGAGTTTGAGAAGGTGACAATCTCATACAGTGGTGGTGACACTTGTATGAATGCAGGTAAGTAATAATTCTTATACATGGATTAATTGATGATTATTCGTCTTTCTCTATCTTGCATCTGTTTTCTGCATACTGTAAACCTAGAAATATTTGCATGGCACTAATCGATATAAGTATTTCTATTGATATCTGCAAAGGTCTGTCATAGGCGTACAGTCTTGCCACCGTCATGATTAGTTTTGTTTATACCTACAGATACTGGTCAAGGGGCATCTCATATTCTACTTGAATGTGACCCTCATGCTGGACATGGCAAACCAGTCGTCCTCGGTGTAAGTAACATATACATGTACTTTTTTAGTTTTAAACGCTTTAACAAGAAGAAAGATGGTATTCCTATCATATCCAAAGGACTGTGAAGAGCCAGGAAAACTAATTAGTATTGTAATGTAGGAGGAAAATTGAGACCCTCTCTAACACATGAGTATTCTGGTACCAACCGGGAATCAAACCTTGGACCTTATAGGTGACAGGCACTGATGTTTGGACTGTGGCACTCCTGCACCCTGTCATCCCTTTCTCCAGCAGCAGAGATATAAATGTTTATCATACTTTCAGATGTCTGCTTGTTCTATCAGCTTCCTCTGGCAGACGTCATTGGTCTGCCCGACGGTTGCAGAGAAGTGCAGCATCACTGATAACGGCAATACGTATGACCTCTCCATCCTCTCACGTGATCAGGGAAGCTGGAATATCACTGATGAAGCAGGAAACATGTAAGTTTCTTCACTCGATATCATCATTCTGCTAATGATTGTGAAGTCAACTGCCAAACCAAGCCTGTGTTTAATATTGTTTTGGAATCTGCACACCATTTTTTTCATTCGATTCATTCTGGCTGTGGATCAGATCATCAGAAGAACTCATGCATTTCTCACTGACATTTTTATTCTGTCTATTTTTAAGGTACTGGATCAACATCTGTCAAGGTCTTCACTTGCAAGGTACACAGTCCAAGGAATGCCCACCAGGGGCTGCTGTGTGTCGCAAGACAACTGATGGTACATTGGATATCCTAGGAATGGTCACTTCGCAACAGTTAATGATTGAGAGTAAGTCTTTTAAGAACATGTTACTTTTCATTATTCTCGTCACAAATTACCTTTAAAGTGAATTGCTTCTACTTCTGACACCGAATTGTTCCCTTTTGTATGCACATCAATGGCATCATAACATCATTATGACGTGACATTGCTGTCTCCAAACAATGTTGATATCATTTCTACGCCGTTTCAGCTGGTGAAAAACTGGTGCTGAAATATGCGGGTGGAACAGATGCATGTTCCCACGCTACGCGCCGTAGTGACAAGCCACCTGCATCTGTTGTGATCGAGTTTGAATGTGCTGCTACAGTAGGTGGTCCAGTGTTACTCCCCAGGTGAGTGAGAAGGTCCGAATAAAAGCTGTCTGTGGAGCATCTACTTCCTTTGTCCCAAGATCTCTCAACTCTCATCCTAAGCTCTGTCTATGTTTTTTTCACTATTCTCTGAAGAAGTGCGTTTCTTGAAATCTGCTCTTTGACGAAGAAACGACCGTGCTACAGGCTCAACTTGATATGTGTTTCAATGAAGTAGAGGTTGGAACAACCAACTCTCATCCACATGTTCTATCTCATTTCACGACATATTCTATACCTACTCATTCCAGCCAAAGTGACGATAGTAGCTGTGTGTTCCGGTTCCAGTGGAAGACGCGTATGGCATGTAAGGTGGAGAGGCAGCTGGTGAAGGAGGTGAATGGGGAAGTGATGGACCCACGCTCTGGTGGATCCATCTTACTGAAGGAGCTATACAGCAAGGGACAGTAAGTCAATCCCCCTGACTGAATTCACCACCTTGCTCCAGTGATGAATGCCGAAAATGTTCATTTGAACCGTTTCTCGTTTTAAAGACCTCATTCGAGTGGAAAACATTATTAGTTTGTGATAAATTTCTGCTCGGCATTGCAATAAGTATTAAAGCAATCTCATAGTTAGAGAGTTCAAATGTGTTTTTCATTGTTCTTTTCAGTAACTATGAGCACACGGAGCACAGAGGCTCCCAGGTGTTTGACTATATGTTCAGTTTAGAAGGCAAGTTACATCTTGATGCAAGCGAAGCAGAATCATCAAAATGTAAAGATGCTGTCGTCTGCAAAACGGATAGAAACAATGTGCATTCCTTCACTAACCTTGGGAGTTATAGCACGAGGAAATATTACATGGAAGGTAGGTTGAGTTAAGAGTTGACCATACTTTAATTATATCCATCTGACATTACTGCTGCTGCTGTTGTATTAATAATTACACCTTCAGATGACCATGAGGCATTGGAGGTCCACTCTTGCAGAGTCCTGCTGATCCAGGCCATCAGTTGGCCATCATTCACCACACAGGTATAGCAGCCGAGATAAATGCCCTTGTGTTCATCAGAGCTATGATACAGGTGAAACAGCACTATGTGGTTGCATGCTGAATGATGTCAATTTAGTGAATTCGATTTTCCATCTTCCAGATGATGTTCTCGAGGGTGTCTACACCTCCGACCAGAAGTGTGATGCTGATAAGTCCCAGTATTTCCAGTCCATTATAGTGTTTCACTGTGATGACAGTCTAGAAGATAGGTTTAAAAGGGTATGTTCTTCTTTTGTAGGAATTTAAGACTTCAGGAGTCATTGGCATTGCATCATCACTTTAACTTTAATTCTTCACTTTTATCTCATACTTGATAATGCCATCGTAGGTGCTAAGAGATGGTGTCTTATCGGGTCCTCAGATGCCCCTTTCACTCTCTTCAAACTTTTACAAGAAACACATCCTTTTTGCAGATGAGTCCCATGTTTACCTACCAAGCCAAGTGTACATATCTGTTTGACTGGTACACGTATGATGCGTGTATTGTACCAAAAATGTAAGTAAAGTCTTAACACATGTAGGTGTAAATAGCTAGGATTTTCAGACAGGAGAAGTAAACTAAAATAGCATAAACATTTGATGCTCGACTCACTTCCTCAAGGGGTGGTCAGAATAGTAGAGCTTGTTCAGTGATGAGTCAACTGGAGTGTCAATAGCTAGGTCAATAGCTAGGTTTTTCGCTTCTACATTGTGTGTTTTTCTTGTTGCAGTGAAATCCCCAAACCTGTAACTGCCAAAACCGCTCATTCTGGAGTTACTTATGGGAAAACGAATGCCTCCACTGTCGGCGCGATCGTGGGTGTATTTTCTGGAATCATCATCATCTGTATCCTTGTCATAGTCTTCCATAAAAAAGAGAGAAGGTAAGATTTGTTGTCTTTTCTTCTCTTCTAATATTTCTGATCATCTTGAAGCAAACTATAGGCATGCTGAGTAACAAAACACCTGTAGTAATCGTTAGAGCAAATAGTTAATTTTGTGACAATGATTATGTTTTTTTCATTTCAGAGTGAGATTCACAGCTAGAGTAAGGAGAATATTCAAGCGTACCACTCCAAAAACATACCAGTATTCAGTGGTAGGTGGTTATTTGTGTCATTGTATAGAGACGGAATGAGTTGCTGACCCATCGCTCACCTATAAATGTCAAGGGCTGCCTCCTCTTGGCGTCATCACCAACACCGGGATCCAACTTGGTCTGGACCCTTGCTTAAGATTTGTCTGGCATGGTTGGACCTGCCAGCAGAGCTTTTAGGGTCAGACTAGCAGGTGCACCAGGGCAAGGTCAGGATCAATGACACCTGGCATTTCCAGTAGACTTGTAGAACCCTTTGGTCCCAGCTACATCATCTGTATTCCTGTACCACTTCCCCTCTTGTTCCCACCGATCACTTATTCCTCTGCTAACTAAGCGACACCTGTATCTTTTCAGCTTGCCCAGGGTGAGGATGATGACTTCCTCCTCAGTGGACCGACGGTGGAAGATGAGGAAATCACCAACGGTGATACACCAGTGGCCTCCTACCACGATGAAAGTGATGACGACCTCATCTTATGAAAACAAAATAAATGCTTGTAATATTATTCATGGAAGGAGTCCACAATAAGTCGTTTAAATCCAATGGACTGTTTGTTAAAGTGAACTGACAGTTTTTGCCATTTTTGCGTTGATATTTAGCCCTATCATTTGATTTGTGAACATTCCTGTCTATATTTGAATGACTGTTCTAGTTTGACGATGGCGTTAGAAGAAGGTTGTACTGTGATAAATTCTTGTGGATCTCACTATAAGTCTTGTTGTCATTGTAAGAATATAATACCATCATCTGTTTAGATGGGCTGTTTCAAGTTTCACATGTATGATATTCTGACTGCTTCAGCGCATTGGGACTCCTTTGCTGTTGGTGATGTGGAACAAATTGTGTGCTTGTAAAGCAATGTTGGTAATTTTTTTCCAAGGTTTAATTTTCATATTTTATGCAAAGCATGCAATGCAAGGTCTTTGGCGGTTTAGAATACTGTAATCAGTTCGATCGACCGAGTAATATGAATCATTAGATATTGCATTAGTTCTGTTGCGGTGAAAGGTATTGTTGATTTCTTTACACAACGATGAAAGCACGAAAAATTTCAACGACCTGTTTTTTTCATTGGGAAAGGCATCCCATCATGAAATTAAAATTGTTTGTGAATCGCTTTTGTAATTTGACATGAACATTTTGTGTTTCTCGGCGGCATCACAAAGAAATACCAGCTGCAATGTAGATTTTTTTGTGATTTATTTGATTTTTTGTTGCCTTATCAACATACTTGTACACTTAGTTATTATGTGACCTTTCTAGTCACGAATAAGAGACCTACAGTACAAAAACATCATGTACGTGTTGCTATATGTGAGCAATGCATTCAGTTGAACAATCGATGTGTATATACATGTACATGTAATAGTGTGCTTCATCTACATGTGCCGCATCTTTCAAAACCATAATCACCCACTTGATGGTACACTACTTAATATTGTCTGATGTTTATATTTACATATATAAATATTTAATGCATAACTATAAAACACTGCTTTATTTTCACAAAAAAAGAAGTAAAATAGGAGGTGTTGCATATAGGCGGGTGTGGTGATTTGAAACTGTTACTTCAGTATAGGTTATCTTTGATGGTGTTTTTTGAATTATTGGCCTTTCATATAGATGTATTTTGGAACAAAATTCAGTTGCATTTAACTTTTGATAATAGGGCGGTTGAGGTCAGTGGAACATATTCTGTTCTGAGAGCTATTCTTTTCATCTACATTTAGCTGTTCTTTATAAGGAATTAACACTGAACTGAAGAGTATTTGGGCTAAGATCTAAACCAGGAAGGTGGCACTGAAATATAAGTCCAAAGAAGATTTGGGGCAGAAAATTAGAGCTCCACCTGACCGTTCAGGACAGAGACCCAACAGTGCAGTGTTAATTTCAATTCTATCACACCATTCTGGAAACTTTTAAACTTTCTTTGGTCGTGGCTTTGTTCTGCACACGTGCATGTCAGTCTTGCCATCTATATCTCAATTAAAAAGAAATGAGACTGCTGGCTCAAAAATGAGGTGCTGAGTATACATGTAATACATGCAACATTGCTATCAAGGTGTGTTTGAATCCTGCGCAAGTTGGATCGTTTCCATTGTTTAATGGATCAAGAATGAGTGTTGGTTTCCTGTCCATGGAATTTGGATTCCTTTTGGGATAAATATATCCTCTATCGTTAATGGAAAAACGGTCTTCGCCAAGATGGTACATGTAGTGATTGTACAGATATTGATTGCATTTTGTAAATATTGCTGATTGCTGTAATTTAATCAAGATGATTACATGTACTTACACATGTTACAGTGAACTGTTTTACTGTGAATAATAATGGTGATTGTGAACAATTTTCCATCACAATTTAACGTGTTAATGATTCTAAGTTCACCCTGGATACAGCGAATAGAGGTTCCACTGTAGATTGTTATCGTTGCTGACCATGTGCTTTGATGGTGCCCCCCTGAGTTTGAGACAGATGGTTAAGACTGTCTCCAGGTTGTGACTAGCCTGGGGTGACATGGAGAATAGTCCAGCCTCCTTGTTGAGCTTGGTGAAGAGCCCTTAGGAGATGATGGTGTCATGGTTGTGACAATGCAGATATTTGTCCTGTCTCCTGGTTGTGACTGTATTGATATTTTACACGTCTTTTTAAAAGTACTACAGTAACACCTCTCTATTACAGACAACTTTGTTACTGAAAAATGCTGTCCTTAATAGAGAGGTGCCCTCAGGCTGATTAAAGAGATCAATTTAAATCTCCTTTATTCTTTGCTGATGCAATTGGATGTAAATTACTACCCAAGATATTTTACCCAGTGTTCAGAATCGATCGAACAAGATCTATTGGAATACAGATTGATGAATAAAGTGCAAATTATTTCATATATCTGTTGTTGGCTTCCAGTCTTTGACCGGATAGGAATATGATACAACCTGGTTGTTTTAGTACTGGACGACACATGCCAGACAGTCAGAGAGGTACATTACAAAAATATTCCCATGCAAACTTACTGTGTTCATAATCACCATGAGGGGACATAACATCAACCTTGACAGAGAAAATATTGGACCAGGATCCGGACTGGTTTAAATGTGGCATGAACGAAGCTATGCAGATTAGGACTCTCAAACCCTCCTGGAAATATTGGACAATCTACTTTCGGGAATGCGTAAGGCATGTCCTGAAGATAAGTGATGTCACTCAGATGATGGCTCTGGATTGAGTCGAAAGCTTAGTAGTTAATGGTTCAAACTTCAGCTTCAAACTTATTGTTTTGTACTTCATCTCTCCCAAAGTGAGGGTTAGGATCGATGGGATTGGATACACCCCTGTTCCTTTAGTACTGGACCAGACATGCCAGAGACAGTATCCGACTTGCAGACCATGCGAGACAGACGACCGCATGTCTTTGCTGGCCTGTGGAAAAATGTCACAACTCGTCTGGCATGATCGAAGACCATTTACAGGAGACCTTATCAGACTCAGACTTAGATCCCTCCCTAAGTAAGGTTATGGATGGAGTACAATCTTGTTCCTTTTATAGTACTTAAGACGACACATGCCAGAGACAGTCACATGTTCATTATTGAGAGAGAAAACACAAAAAATTCACATGGAATACAAACACATATTGTGTTGTACTACCTCTCTACCCAAGTAAGGGTAGGCATTTCTTTTAGCACTGAGCGACCTATGCCAGAGATGGCCAGAGGTCCATTACTGAGAGAAAACCACCAAGATATTCACATGGCATGCAAACTTAACGGTAGTGATGGGGTACAAGCCTGTCTCCGAGTACTGTTTCATATTGACCTTGTCCTTCCTTAGGACAATCGCTGTCTCAGATGTTCTGGTTGTGAAGCACTACTTGGGAGCTAACTGGGTGCAATGAGACAGATTCTTATGGGATGGCCAGGTAGGGAAATAGCTACTATCTGGGACAGTACGTATTCAGCAAATGGTCTTCAATTATGTCAGACTGATTGTTACATTGTCCATAAGCGAGCAAGGCCACGAGGTCATCTGGTTCGCTTGGTGTGTAAGCCAGATATTGTCTCCTGTAAATGGTCTCCAGTTTGTCAGACCGGTTGTGACATTGTTTATAAGAGATGGACACTTGACTATCTGGCTCACATGGTGTGCAGGTCTAATATTGTCTCTTGTAAATGGTCTTTAGTTATGTTGGACTGGTTGCGACATTGCATATTAGAGCATGGGCAAGAGATCATGTTGCTTGTATAAAGTGCAAGTCTGATATCGTAAAATGGTCTTCAAATTTAGCAGACCAGTTGTACATGAGAGAAGGACCCCAGATTATCTGGCTTGCATGGTGTGCAAGTCTGATATTGTCTCTTGTGATTGGCCTTTAACATAGTGGTTGTGACAATAGAGATCAAAAATTCACCAAATCATACAGCCCCCAGATATCGCCGCCTGTCTGTAAGTGGTCTACAATATGGTCAGACTTATGCCATTGTGCATAAGAGAAGAAGGACAAATAATCATCTGGGTCGCATTGTATCAATTCTGATATTGTCTCCTGTGTATAAGGTCTTCAGTTATGTCAGACTGGTTGAGACATTGTCCATGAGAGAGCAAGGACATGAAATTATCTGGCTCGCATGGTGTGCAAGCCTGATATTTTCTCCTGTAAATGGCCTTCAGTTGTGTCAGACAAACTGTGACATTGTCCATAAGGGGAGAACAAGAGATCCTGTTGCTCGCCTGGGGTGTAGGTCTAATATTGTCTCCTGTAAATTGCCTTCACCATACTGCTTGTGAAAATAGAAAGCAAAAGGACATCAGATAGTTCGGCCCGCCCAGAGAGCAAGCATGATATCGTTGCCTATTTGTAAATGGTCTTCAATTATGTCTGACTGATTGATACATTGTCCACACCAAATCATCCGGCTCGCATAGAGAGCAAGTCTGATATCGTCGCCAGTCTGTTAGTGGTTTTCAATCATCTCTGACCTGTGATCCTTTTCATCAGAGAACAAGGACGCATAATCATATGGCTCACATGTGTGCAAGTCTAATATTGTCTCCGGTAAATGGTCTTCATTGATGTCAGACTGGTTGAGACATTATCCATAGGAGAGTAAGGACACACAATCATCTGGGGCGCATTGTATGCAAGTCTGAAATTGTTTCCTGTAAATCTAGTTCAGAGATCGTGGCTTACATGGAGTGCAAGTCGTCACCAGCTTGTAAATGGCCTTCAAGTATGTCAGACCGGTTGTGATGTTGTCCATAGGAGAGTAAGGGCACGAGATCATGCTGATCAACTGATATTGTCACTTGTAAATTACCTTCAGTAATGTCAGGCTGGCTGTGACATTGTCCATAAGGGAAGGACACGAAATTATCTGGCTCACATGGAGTGCAAGTCTGATATTGTCTCTGGTAATGGTCTTTAGTTATGTCGGACTGGTTGTGACACTGTCCATAAGAAAGTAAGGCCATGAGATCATCTGGTTCACTTGATGTGTAAGCCTGATATTGTCTCCTATAAATGTTCTTCGATTATGTCAAACTGGTTGTGACAATAGAGAGAAAAAGGACACCAGATCTTCGCACAGAGATCAAGTCTAATACATTGTAATTGTGACCCATTTGTAAATGGTGCTCAATTATGTCTGACTGGTTGTGACATTGTTCTTAAGATAGGGGACAAAGGATTATCTGGCTCGCATGGTGTGCAGATCTAATATTGTATCCTGTAAATGTTCTTCAGTTGTCAGACTGGTTGAGACATTTTCCATAGGAGAGAGAGCATGGTGAAGAGATCATGTTGCTTGCATGGAGTGCAAGCCTGATATTTTCTCCTGTTAATGGTCTTCAATTGTGTCAGACGGCTGTGACCTTGTCCATAAGGGGAGACATGAGATCTTGTGGCTCACATGGCATGGGGTGCAGGGCTGATACTGCCTCTTGTATTGGCCTTCAACATACTGGTTGTGATAATAAAGAGAAAAAGGACACCAAATCATCTGTCTTGATTAGAGAGCACGTTCTATATCGTCGCCTGTTTGTAAATGAGCTTCAGTGATGTCAGACTGGTTGTGACATTGTCCATAAGACAGCAAGGACATGTAATCATCAGGGTTATATTCTATGCAAGTCTGATATCGTCTCATCTTTGTAAATGGTCTTCAATTAGGTCAGACAGGTTGTGACATTGTCCATAAGACAGCAAGGACACCACCAGAGCGTTTGGCTCACATACTGTAGATCAGAGTGCAAGTCTGATTCAGGTTGTCCCCTGATGGACAGGGGTGGTTGTGATGGTATCTCTGGGATGCCGAGAAGTTAATTTTTCAGTTATTTCATTGCAATTCTTTCAGCTCATCAAGATGGACCGCAGGAAAACTCAGTCATAAAAATGTGTCTATCTCATTTAAATGCACTCGATTAAGACCTAGTTCGAAGATAGCATCCTTGTGCAAATGTAACAAACACCACTCAGAACCAACAAGGAAGTTGTGGACCACTACAATAATATTTAGAGTCAACTGATCTGCACTATTATTTTCCATCCACCTATTTTGATGTTTTCATTGTTAGCGTATCACAGGTATATCAGTCAGCGTTACAAGAATTGGGGTATCTAATGTATCTCTGGCAAAAGAACAGTTCTCCTACAGGTTGTTTGTTCCGCCTTTGATTTCCAGGGTCGTCGTTATTGTTCTTTCAGCAAAAGAGTTCCACTCTGCACTAGTATTTTCAATATACCTACATGCATATTGATGTTATCATTTCAGAGTATCTCATGTATATCAGTCAGCGCTACAGGATATAGGGCATCTATATTCTTGGCAACAAGAACAGTTCTACATGAAGTACAGATTGTCCACCGATTTCCAGGGTCGTAGTTATTGTACTTTTAGCAAAACAGTTCAAACTTTGCATGTAGCTCTTGGACCATTGCTCAATGGACCTTAAACCTTTGATTGAATTAAAGAAAATAACACGTAAATTTCTTGAGATGGATGGGATAATTTTATTCTTGTCATCAAACAAACAACCAAGGAGCATGACGCAACCTCTGGTAAACTTAAAAACAGACAAAAACAAAACTGAGCAGTTAAATTAATACATTCAACAAGCATTGCGACAATATTCTATTCAGAATGTCAAAGAAAATATTATTCCATTTTCAATGCACAAATTGTTAACTTAAACTCGCATATTCTCAGCAACCTTTAACATGTGACGTCACTCTGAACATTTTTGGAAAACATTCATTTGATGCAGTCCTTTCAAACAATTTTTACTTAGACAAACTGTTCAATCGCCACAGGAACTACTCACATTCATAAGCATAGAAAATGTAAAGTAAAAACAACTTTCTGGCAGTGATTTGCATATTTGATTGTAATAATCACTAAAATAGTTCTGACTTCTTCACAGTTTTGTTGACACCACTGATTTCACCACTTTGAAATCGTACCCTTTCACAACCTAAGTCAAGACACCGACATTTCCAAGTGTTTTACCTACTTCACCCATCACTCGGCGTATGTAAAGCTGGACGAGGCAAGCAAAGCGTAATAATCAACTGTACAAGTCCTATTCCAAAATGCTTCTGTACACTTGTATGCACGCAAACAACAGCGTGCTGTTTTCTTCTTTGGATCAGGAGAACTATCAAGTGCTAAAACGCCCCACAAATGAGCAATTTGAAATCACTGCGACCTGCAATCTTGATCTTATTCCTAATAATGCAACAGATCGCGGCGATTTAAATCACTTCTTTGCAGAGTATTTAACATGTAAATCAGGCATTTTTGTATCCAAAATTTGAATACTCCCACTCAAAGCCACGCCTGAATGATGTAATAAATTATACAACTCCCAAGAAGTTTAAAAATGTAATCTCCACATGCGGTTTTATTTCGTTTTCTTGTCGGTCCTTTGTGGTTGCCAAGCTTTCAAGAGTTGCATTGAGAAATAAACACCAAATCCATGAACCTGAACAGCGATAGTGAAAAACATAAACCAGAGGACGACGAGCGGAACTCCTCCAACAGCAGATTTCGGTTTTCTAGTTTGTGCGTAATCCAAGAGGTCGAAAGCCTTCTCATACACTCCGTAAATAATTGGAGCAAACCCGAATACTATTGTGCCGATGATGTACTGTTTTAAAAGAAATACCCGATTCTTTCCTAAACTGGACCATGCGAATCCCATCGCGAGAATACTGACGAGCCAGGCGTACTCCCAGAGTTCTGGGTTTGGAAAATGGAATATTTCGAGGGTTTTCGGCGGTTTGATGTTGATGGCCGGTAAAAGACTGGCTGAAAGCCGCAGCAGCATCAAGACGAACAGACTGAAGTGCAGCATGGCGACGGTGCGCATGCGAGACTTGTTTGCTGCACTGAAAAGACAAAGAGGGAATATGTATAAGCTCCATAATTAATGAAACAGGCAGGCTGGTTCGATTTTTCGACTCAATTTTAAGAAAAACTTTTCTAAAACATTTGGTTCTTGTCTCCGCACTGAAAATGTAAGCAAAAAATGCATGAATGTTTAATGAGATGTTTAAAGGCCTACGCTGTTCATCAAAAAATAAATTCTTCAGACAAAGACTTCCCTGAACCCCACTTTCAAAGGCCTGAGACTGAGTGCACCTGGAAGTTGCTATAATCTTCTTGTTCGTTCTGGAAACCAACAAGCCACAAAATGGCGTTAACAGCATATCGTTGATGGTTTTTTCACCTGGGAAAGATCAGATAATGCTTTTGAAATGGTTAGGCATGTGATACCAGCTGACTTCATGTACGGAGGATGTTGTGAAAATAATGAATGAAGCCGATACGTCTAGAAGATAGAGAATAGAATTCTAATTAGCTGCTGTGAAAAGAGAGTGGGGAGAAAATCTGCACATGTATCATCACATATTTATAATCAATGACCTTATTATCATCTATGCCACTGTTTGCTCCAAGTCAAAAGTAGGATGCAGTATGAGGAAATGAAGCCTCACTACATACATCGCAACTAGACAGGAGCGACTCTAGAAACACCTTCTGGAATGGTGAAGGAAAAAAAATGCTTCCAACAGCTTGATGGTGAAGAGAAATATTACAAGTATTATCAGGTGTCAATTAGGAAAAGATAACCTTCGCCAGCTTCAAAGGCAGAGTATCTTTTTACAGCTGTTTGACTGACTCTCTAAATCAATGAGTGAAAGTAAAGAAGGAGAAGATGTTTTGAAAGGTAAAAGGACTGGCCTTGTGTTAAAACTGTAGATCTGCCTGAACACATTGGCAGGCATCCAGGAAGGCCTGAATAACTGAAGGAGGGTGACGGAGCAGAGCACACACCCAAAGCAATATGTAATTCATAATATCGTTATCACACAATCACAACTAACTTGAACACTAATGAAAAGGAGATGAAGGGAAAATGCAATCAAATTCCCTCCCCAATTCCATCATGGGAAAAAATTGGATAAGCTACATATGTAGAGCAGAAAAGGTTCTTGAGAAAACACCTGCATAGCGGGTAACAAAACTGTTAACAAGAGGAAATACTCATTGAGGCATGAGGATGCAAAAAACAGTATTGGAATGGAAGATGATGATGACGAACTTCAGGACATCCCATGACCCAATCTATCAATGCTATCAGCACATCACCCCCAGAGCATTACTACCATCATGCACATGATATTGATAGGTACCCTTGGCGGCCCTTTTTATAGAAATGAGGAAAAAACATAAATCCCACTGAACACTATTGATGTAATCCT
Organism: Lineus longissimus; assembly: GCF_910592395.1. Lineage (NCBI taxonomy): Eukaryota > Metazoa > Nemertea > Pilidiophora > Heteronemertea > Lineidae > Lineus > Lineus longissimus. The sequence continues at coordinate 7,104,345 of NC_088312.1, read as the reverse complement.
ACATTTATGTTTTTAAATTGTACTGACCGTATCTTCCACCATTCTGGAAAGTCAAAGAAATCCAACATGGTTGCAACTGCAAACTGACTTATCAAAGATGAATTATATTCCCAACTCAATCTATAAATAACACTGGCTCCGAACCTAAGCAAACACACGACTGGAAGGTGATCTTGATATCATCATTGAGAATGCATCCCAACCTGTGCTACGTTCCATCCCACTGGTTCATTTCACTTTCGCAAATAAAATGATAATTTGCTTTAAACCAGGTTTACCACGGTGATTAATCATCAGAGCTTTAACCAATCCTGATTCAGCAGACCTAATTCCAAACATTCCTCGATTGAACGGCTATTGAAAACAGCTGAGGGAAATATTTAGATCGCAAATAGCTTGGAAGCGTTGATCTAAAGATTTCATCTTTTGAAACTTTGAATATCACTGATCCCTGCCTATGAGGATACTTTGGATAAGCTACCTACTGAGCCTACTGAGATGTTTCCGACTTGTTAAGAAACTTTGGAGTCAAGGTGCTGTAGTTGTACACTTTACTATGGAAAAGAAAATGTTTCAGCCAAGACTTTTTCAACAGGAGATAACGAGTCAAACTGATTGGACCTTTGAGGAGATATTTTACTGAACTTCCAGACCAATGTCAATGAAAAAGAAAATGTGAGAGAAGGTTTCAATCCTTGGAGAACGCTTTTTTTCGTCTTGAAAGATTGATACGTACATCGTTATCGTCTCTAAAATCCAGGTAATTTTTGTGTCATGTCTCTATTGCCTAGTCACAATCAATTTATCAAAGTTGTCATATTTTAGCATGGTTGGAGTCTCTCATGTCTATTTTTTACCTTTTTTGGCTCTCCTGTCCTGGAAAGTTTTAAAGCAATGAAATTGAAGTTCTACAGTTCTATTATGTGAGAAGTGTTTTTTCGGAAAAACTTCAAAAAACATCACTATCCAATGAATTACTCAATAAAATTTGCAGCAAAAAACAATATTTTTGTTTTGATCAGACCATTTGGAATTCCATCAATCGACCACTTTGCCATACCTCTTGACTGATCCATATGTGCGATGCAGTTTTCTGATTTAATAATGTATGTAAGCAACCTAAGCATACCACTTTACCAGACATTCCTCCCGTCACCCCAACTCAACTTGACCTAAGATGATAGTGGTACTAACATAAACATGATGTGGTAGTCCGAGAGTGCTAGCATCTCTCAAAAGGGGGCAGACATGAGCCAGGATAGTTGAAAGTGCTGTACTATGAATATGAAATTATATATAAAAGTAAATTTGTTCGATTTGGGGGCTACCTGCCCAGGACAGGAGTAAATGAGAATGCCTGAATAGGAAGTGGCAATAATAGCGATGTGGATGTGGATGTGGTCATTTTTGTCATAGTCGGTAGTCCTGATTGCCATTGCCAGATGGATTCAAGCAACCTTAACCCTCAACGGCCACAGAAATTGCAGTATTACCTCAAACAATACCAGGACATTATTTTCAGGGTGACTACATTTCCTTATACACCAAAATCACATGAATTTTTTGCAAAAGTTACCTCATTTTGTAGTGGTTTGCAACCCTTTCTCTGTGTGAAAAATCGCTACCATCAGTGCCAGCAGCACGGGGACCTGCTCTTGAAGACATTTCTTAGGTTTCAGGTTCCATAAATTATTTGACTAACGAGAAAATCGACCTTTGCAGAGGGTAATTTGAGAAATTTTACAAATATGGTAGGACACAGACTTCCGGTTATCGCTCAAAACTCAGAATAAAACCCAGACAAAATTAATTTTTTTCATTATAAAACCTCGTCATGTTTTCTAACAATACATCGAATTTGCATTTTAATCTTTAAACTTGGTCAATAACTCGGTATTAGTGAGAAATACATCGACTTCCGGTGTAACGGTCTTCTTTTCATTGCTTTCAGCGGCTTTTTTCACAAACAAAAATATTTTTCAAAGGCGGCACATTACAACGGAAGATGTCTTCCTACCGACCCGCCAAAGTTTTCGCTTCTATCTCCAATAAACCTCATAGTAACTCTGCCAAGCAGAGCAAGAAACTAGAGAATGAGGAGACTAAGCAGGTCACGGAAAAAGTGGTCAGAGAAAATGAAATTCAGGTCACCGCGTCGGGTGATTTGTGTCTTCGTCCAGATCGTTGTCGGGTGAACATTGCGATTTCAAGTTCCAAGGAAAATGTGCAAGATGTGAAAAACAGTGTACTGAGACGCCTTGACTATGTGGTGCAGACTTTACATAATCAGCAAGTAAAGGTAAATACAGTCATTCTCATCTTGTACCCGGTAGCCTGAGCAGGCCTTCGACAGCGACCAACACCAATCTGAACCAAAACTTTGAACCAAAACTCCGAACACGGCGGATTCAGAAGGCCTAGGCCTACGGACAATGCCATAAGCCACTGTGACCCTTTGTTCCGGGTGAAACGCATGACTAGTCAGCACCCAAACAAACTTTTTCGAAAAGGTCATGTACAAAGACAAGGTTGTTTTTGTGACCCTGAGTTGACTGAAACTCCACCTTAATTCGACGTGATGATGTACAATGTTGGTTTTCAAACTGCCGTATCATTCCCTTTATTGAAATGTGCTTTACTTCTATTCTTGCAGGATGCTGATATCACCATTTCCAAAGTCCTCCGAAAAGAAGATCGATATTGTTACATGGATTCTGTTGTGACCGTCGTTTTTGTCGATGTAAACAAGTGCCAAACTGTGACCAACTTTTTAGCAGAAAAACTGGATGAAACTGTAAAGATCTCATTTCCAGAGTTCTTTCATAGTGGACCAAAGTTAGAAACACTCAGGTACAGGCTAAGTTGTACATGTAGCTCAACAATCCAATGTTGAAGTAAATGAATCGAGGCGAGAAGCAGAGTCAATCAACTAGATTCAACCCATTTTAGTTTAATTTTCCCTCCAATATTCCTGTTCTTACCTTTATTATCTTTGTTCCTCACGTCAAGTGTTAGCCTATGAGTTTAAAACTTTTTAGATTGCATTCTGCACTTGTGTTGTAACAACTAAAATCTGCATAAAATCCAGAAACTGAAAATAAATCATCTCGTTCATAGCTACTGTTTGTTCTTTACAGGAAACAAGCATGTCTAAAAGCTGTAACTAATGCCAAGCAGAAAGCCCAAGATATTGCCAAGTTACTAGGACACTCGTTAGGACGGGCGATTATGGTTCGAGAGGAGGCAGTGGAGGAATGGGATGGAGCCCCAGATGGTACTTCACCTGATTCAGACGGACCGATGACCATTCCTCAGAAAATGGATCAGGCAACGGTTAATGTGTGTGCAAAAGTGTTTGCCTGTTTTGAGATGAAGTTAAAAGAGAAGAGTAAACAGGCTGCAGTCAAAACTTAAACTCTGCATTGCTGGTGAGGTCGGGTGAATAACTCACCAAGTATAAAGAGTGTTCACTGGCTGGTCCAGTATGTATGAAAATCAATTGGACATCTTTGTACAAAGAAACAGAGTTGGTGTTGCAATGGCAAGAACAGTAGTGTGGAGGTCAGCAGACCATGTGTGACGTATGATTGAGATCGTGTCTTTAGAAAAAGAATCGAGCAGAAAACTTCTATATTAGATAGTGTGAAAATGGTCTGCACATGTTTAATATGTTCATTCATCGTCTGACTTTTGAACGAGTATTTTATTTGGGTATAAATCATTTACCTGAGAGAGTGGCTGTGCCATTGGTTTTAGAAGAGAGATTGGGTGTAACCTCCACATGATGTGGTAGCTGTATAGATATAGGGCTTCTAACTTATTTCACAGTTAGATAAATAACTGTTTGTAGTATTAGCTGAATGGAATGTAGGTTTTGGTATGAGTGCAATCAAGAATTAATAGTCGTTATTAATTCTTGGTACAATGTAGTGGTAGTGTTACAAATTTTTATTGCTCAATAGTTCTGAGCTCTCACAGAGACACTGTTGTTGACATGTGAGAAAGTTTCAAATCACATGCCTGTAAATATATTTTTATAAAATCTGAAATTGTATTAAAATATCAAGCTCGTGTTTGTTTTATATTGCTCTGATGAAGTGTGATTCTTCTGTCCTCATGAATGAGATAGAAATGTCACACATATTGCAGTGAGACAAAATCTCGTGAAGTTGATGAAACTTTTTGGAGAGCCCTGCACTCCCAAAGAGCTGAAAACAGGATCCCCTTTCCACCTGCCAGTCTCTTCCAGCCAGAGACCATTGGCACTCATGACAGTCGCCACCAACCAGTCTGCTTTTCCAGATCCTGAGACAACAAGAGAGTGAGAACAGTTTCCTCCAAGTAGTGCTGTGAACCCTCCCTAAAGATCCCAGTCCTGTCTCCAATATGAGTGATGAGGACAACCTCTCCCAGGGATATGAAGAACTATATCTAAATAGAACCAGGTGTGATTTGATCTTTAAATCACACCTGTTTAGTCATAATTTTACTAATGTACAAAGCCCATCCTGCACCTGTGGTTTTAAGAATCAATCCACAAAACATATATTTCTCGACTGCCCTCCACTTCTAGATCTTCGTGTCTCACTGTTCAATGACCTGGGTTGGCTGACCAACTTTTCTTTTGTCAACCTTCACCGCATAGGTGAGCGCCTGCAAGCCCTCTTGTATGGTCACAGTTCCCTTTCAACAGCTACTAACAAGAAAGTGGTTGAAAGAGTTGCCAAATTTATTTTTGCTGTGGTAAATTACTTTGCCGACCATTGAAAGGGCTTGCAGCGCTGCATCTCAAAATTACAAAATTTTATTCTTCCTACCTCTTTGCTTGTCATTATCTTATACTTCCTTATGTTATCCATTGTCATTTGTAAATATATTGTTTGTAGTCCAGGGCTAATAATGCACATCGTGCCTCAGCCCTGGAAATTTATACCTTTTGTAACTTTGTATCTTCTTGTGATTCTGAATAAAATTTCATTAAACTAACTAACAAGAGAGTGAGGACAGTTTCCTCCAAGTAGTGCTGTGAACCCTCCCTAAAGATCCCAGTCCTGTCTCCAATATGAGTGATGAGGACAACCTCTCCCAGGGCCGTAACAAGGACTTCTGTCCTCCAGACGGGATCACTACAATGGAACCCCCCTTTATTGAGACTGTGAGGACAGTCCGCTCCTGAATTCCCTGAACACAGAGAAGAGCATTGGAGAGGAGGATTCGGACAGAGTGATCCAAGAGAGTTGCCTTGGTCCCAACAGTCAGGAGGTGCCAGGTGTGACATGGCTAGAGACACCCAATCTATCTTTACGAACGAGACAGTCGCTGTCACAATCATCCCTTTCAACCTGAGATATCATTTGTCACAACAATTCCATATTCACCAACTGTGGTTGTACTGTAGACAATATCCCATCTGTAAAGAATGAGGGCAGTCTCCTCTATAATTCTCTGGACACAGGGGAGAGTATTGCAGTGGAGGAATCAGATAGAGTGTTCCAAGAGGGTTGCCCCTGGTCCTAACAGTAAGGAGATGCCAGTTTTGGGGGCCAGCATGAATGCCATGTCACAATAATGTTCTATTTCCTCATACCTGGAGCTTATGAAATGAGGCACAACAATACTTATTTAGACGTGATATAAGGACACAGGAGTAGTGTAACAATGTTTGTGGCAACACCTGTGACTCCATGACTACCAAAGCCGATCGTCTGGTAGCCTTGCTTCCCGGTCACAACTATTCTATCTTCACGAATGAGATGTGTCTCCATCACATCCATTCACTTTCCATTTTCACCAACTGGTTTGCAGCAGGGGCACAATATTTTGCGTCGGCTTTTCCAGATCCTGAGACAACAAGCTAGTGAGGACAGTTTCCTCCAAGTAGTGCAATGAACCCTCCCTGAAGATCCCAGTCCTGTCTCCAATATGAGTGATGAGGACAACCTCTCCCAGGGCCGTAACAAGGACTTCTGTCCTCCATACAGGACCACTACCAGGGGACCACCCTTTATTGAGACTGTGAGAACAGTCCGCTCCTGAATTCCCTGAACACAGAGGAGAGCATTGAAGAGGAGGATTCAGGCAGAGTGATCAAAGAAAGTTGCCTTGGTCCCAACAGTCAGGTGGTGCCAGGTGTGACATGGCTAGAGGTGCTGGATGACAACAAACCAATCCATCTTTACGAACGAGACAGTCGCTGTCACAACCATCATGTTCTATTCCTCATACCCGGAGCCTATGAAATGAGGCACAACAATACTTATTTAGACGTGATATAAGAACACAGGAGTAGTGTAACAATGTTTGTGGCAGCACCTGTGACTCCATGACTACCAAAGACGATCGTCTGGCAGCCTTGCTTCCTGGTCTCAATGTTCAAGTCATAGTAATCCCACATGAAGATGATGGTGGCTTCTTGAGAACAATTCTATACACCAACCAGTTCACAACCAAGACAGATCCAGAGTCACAACTATGCCATCTTTACGAACGAGACAGTCTCTGTCACAACCGTGAACTTTCAACCGGAGACATAATTTGTCACAACCATTCCGTCATCAAAGACTGGCTGCACAGGAGACATTATTTTCCTTGGTTAGGACTGAGCATAGTCTCCTCTAGACTTCTCTCGACATCCAAAAAAAGAGGGGAGAGCATTGCAGAGGAGGTAGTTCCAAGATGGTTGGCCATCTTCCAAATTTACCGCACTTTTTCATAGAGAACCTACTCTATACAACCAAAGTCTTTCAAATGAGCAGGTCTAGTTGGAGTTTCAGAAATGGACGGGGCTTCAGATCCATTCAAGCACAACTGACTTGTATGGGGAGTATGGGAAATGATGACAACGAATCTTCAATTATCAGAGAACTACCAAAAACCAGACAATATCCTTTAGATTGGTACATCAACATGATCTTTATATTTCAGCAAAAAATATTTTACAATATTTTGTGGAAGATTAGCACAAGTTCACCAGCTATGAAACTATACAATGCCTGACTGGCAGTAACCCAAACCACGGGTACTCCAGCCAAACTGACAACACTTATAAAATATGGGTGTTGACAGTTGGGCTGGAGTTTTGATCCACAGGTGCCTGTGTCCAAATTTCTACTTCTTAGATACAGAGATAAACCGAACACATAATTGATAGTTTTGAAGTATGAATACACAAAATAGAAAGCAGTAGGACAAACAGCAGCAAGACAAAGAAGAAGTGATGACTGTTGGCAATTTATGGTAATTATGTTGGCCACATTTTTAAGTATATGATCATAATGATAGCAGGTTAATTACCTACCCTGCTCCTAACGGAACGGCCTATGGCACGATGAGTAGATTTCTCCTGATCATCTAGATAGAAATTTACAACAAAATGGCAGAATCAAAAATGTACACAATTAAAGAGCCTTGAAAATATACAGCAAAATATACAGCAGCTATGATGGAGTGATTGAGATCTTTAGTAATAACTCACTCGAAGGCATGAAACTTAAGAAACTCAAATCACAGTTGAACTGTGTAGGATAAATAAATCTGTCCATACAAAATTAAAACTTCAAGGTTCAATCTCAAGAAGATATTCCTTCAAGATCTCAGGAATATCCAGCAAATCAACTCGTCCAACCAAGTTACGATCCAATGCCTTATAAACAGCAATCCTAGCATTCTGTTTGAGGCTTCGCGGTTGACAAGACAACTCGTTCAAAATGTGGTAAAATCGTTCACATTTCTGATTATCGAACTTTGACTTGGCCATGTTCAGGCTCTGATAGACTATGTCATGATCCATGGAACTGTAGAACAGAAGGAGAAGTTTCAAGATGTAGTGATCGCCAAGGAGTGCACTCAAGTCTTTAATCTGATGCATGTAGTGGTTGACTGCCTGCGTCTTATTGTGTTTCAGGAAGATGGAACTTTGACAATGAACGATTGTCGGATCAGCAGGGTAGGGTTCAATATCAGGGTCTGCACCCCTCTGGAGGAGCGTCTTGACCCACAAGTAGATGTACCGGAGGTCATACACTGATGTCACACAGCGTGTGAGTTGGACAAACTCAACGAGGGCGTTGCCATTTCCTCCTTGGAGGTATGGTCGGCGGCGCCGTGAACTGTAGTTGGGATTTAAACCGTAGGACAACAACAGATTTAAGACTTGGTTTACAAACATGGCATTCTCTCTTTTCATTTCATCAGTGTAGCTTGGTGCAGTGTAGCAAATGCATGACTCTCCGAGGGCAGTTAACATGGATACACACAAACCACCACTGTGTCCCACAAAAAAGTTCGTATCAGCACCATGTTTACAGAGCACGTCCAGGCATTCGACAAAATCACCGGTATACTGTGGAAGCACATCCTGGTCAATGTTAAGCAATGTCTGCAGGATTATTCTCAGGGGAGAAAGACCAGCAGGGTTACACTGATTCACCATAGCACCATATTTGAGAAGGGTATCCATTGCACGGTCGAATGCCTTCATCGTAACTAAGTAACCCTGCCTCCAGTGTAGTTGCTCCACATTCGGAGCGGCTGTGAAATAGCTATACAAATTCTGGATTAGCTTTTGGAAAGCAGTGTTCCCCGTCTTATTCTGGACCTTCAAATCACAGTTATGTTGAAGAAGTAACTCTAAAGTCTCGACCACTTGTTGCTGGTAACCCCACTGCGTGTCCATGGAAACGTCTTCTAAATCTTCACCTTCGTAGCACAAGATGTCGCTCTGGACGACAGAGTTTACTCGATGATTGACATGTGAGACAGCATAGTGCAAGGCAGTGTTCCCTGAACTATCCACTGTGCTCGTGTCCTCCTCCAGACCATTCCCCAACAACAGTTTCAAAGACCCAGCTAATTCAAGCGGTGCATAATTTCTCCTGAACAAAAGATGTAAAGCTGTCTCAGACTTTTTCGTCTTGACATGAACATTGGCAGAGCTCTCAATCAAAAGTTTCATGCACTTTTCGCCGTATGGCAAACTGTAGAATAGCGGGCAGTGCCCCTCACTGTCTCGAAAGTTCACATCAATGTTGTTCTGGTCACTAAAGTAGTGAAGTATTGAATACACATAACCATGTTGAGGGCTGGGGGGTCTTCGATCAGGAGATGATTTGTTATCATTCAGTGAGGAGTACTGTCCAAGAGACTCAAGGAAATAATGAATGCACCTGTAGGCTCCGAATTTACAAGCCATATTGAAGAGGTTTTGCATTTTGTAAGGCACAGTTGCACTGTTGGTTGCAGCGGCCCTTAGAAGAACCTGAACCACTTCCAAATGATCGTTTTCTAGCGCATAGTAAACAGGCAGCATCGGGTCGGAACTTCCAAGGCATTTAGGTCTCTTCTGGAAATACCCGGTAAATGGTACAGGCAATGAGCCACAGTTGGCTGGAGTGTGAGAGTCTGGGTAGCACACTGACGACTGGATGTCAGCCTTTGCACCAGCCAGCAATAGGTCTTCAACAATCTGACCATAACCCAACTTGGACGCCAGATGCAATGGTTTACTGCAGCCACCAATATTGAGATCCCAGCCACGTTCTAAAATGACTCGAACACCACTGATTTGGTTTTTGATGATGCAGTACTGCAGAACGTTATATCCAGTGTCACCTGCAATGTCCGAGAGGTCCTCATTCTTTGGGCAGCTATCAAGGTTCAGTTTAAATTCCCTGAGGTCATATTCAACTTCTTTAACCAAGTCAGAACCTCCTCCTCCACGCTCAAAAACTTTCTGCCCTGCAGCATCATGCCTGCATTCCTTTGAAGCCTCCTCTATTAACTTCAACTTATCAACAATGTCAAATAGCTTCCTCACTTTGTAGACAGTTTCTTGCGTGGGAAGAACCTGAGTTTGTGCATGATGGAAGCCTGGGATCCAACTCTTGGTGTACTGGTAGCCACTGTATAATCTCCCAAAGACAGCTGACAGCATGGCCGATTTGGGACTGCAGGCCACTGGAAATAGACAAATGCAAAAAAACATTGATAACCATAAGGCAGACGTAAACAGTTGAACTTCTGTTATGGATTACATGACTTCTCAGGAATGATACATGTAGCCTTCTCATTTGTTTTTCTGTGTTCATTCTGATCCTGTGAGCATTTGTCAGTTAGAGTTGTTGTTTGTGTCACCAGCTTCGACCAAAAAGAGTCCATCTCACATCACACTGCTGACTTGTGGTACCAATGATCATGATGATGTTTTTCACTTGATGTCACTAGATACTTAAGGCAGTCATCACACTCCTCAGTCCTTGACATAGCCTTTTGGTCTGGCCTACTCTGTCCATACTCGACATCCCAAGTTATACTCACGCTAGTCAAGACGTCAAATATATCATATCATTACCAATATCATGCCCAAGTCTGGGCCTGGGCTATGAAGTCTTTGGACAATCATAAAAAAGGTGGTAAAATCATACCATCACCAGCCATTGGCCTACTACAGTCTACATGGTCTAGCAGCATGTCCAGTAATAGAAAGATGAGACTACACAGTCGAGTTTACATTTGACATTGCAGCAGTACTGAAATCCGGGTTCTATTTTCGGACACTAAATTAAGAGTAGAAATCTTGCAGTAAATGCACGAATATTCATTGTTACAAAAGCTTCCTAACATATGTTTACCATAAAGAAAACTTTTAAGTTGTTGTCAGCCTTGATTCACTGTTTATTCAAAGGAACGAAATCAGCGCCTCTTATGTCAAGATTGCCATCAACATCGAAAACTACACACTTACAACAACGTGTACAAAATGTGCGAAGAAGTAAACAGCGTCAATAATTTCCACATTTACCGGGACTACTAGTTATCATCCTCACTAATAGGTGGCAGCATAAACATTTGACCTGCAACGTATCTAAAACGTAAGTGGAGTCAAATCCATGCGATTTGCACTAGGCCTACATATAAAGGTTGTGGTATGTAACTAAGTTTGGACAAAGATACACTGTGATCTAACGGTCATCGGTACCATGTTTGGGGTTCAAGGAATAACTCGTCCCCTATTCCCCCCTAAAGGGGGAATTTCCACCTCAAACGGGGTGATTTTAAATTTTAAGTAATCGCGTGGTTCCACTTTTTTAGCTCAGATGGCGCCAGCTGGGGTCCTGTGATAGTGATAATACAGCATATGCTGTCACAACCAGACCTGATAGACAGGAGATGCCGACACAACCAGACCTGATGAAATTGCAGAGACTGTCACAACCAGTCCTGGCGAGATAATGCTGCTACACCCAGAGCCAAGGGCAGTACGAGCAGATCCTCACCTGATAATCCATCTCAAAGCAGACCATGCAATGAATGAGCTCGATAGCAAAGATTACTTTGGAGCAATCCTCAACCCGCGTTCATGATTTGAAACATACTGAACCTATAATGTGACCAGGCCAATGGGAAGGATAGAGGTCCAAGTCTGAGTGCCTTTAATAAGAATGACTGAACACTTCATTTCACCACAAAGATTTTTATTTTCTTCAAAATCAGAACAATACAACAAGACATTTGGTCATCCATGCACAGGTCCTTGGGGCATTTTTAAGTTTTGAAGTCAGAATCTATAGTGTTTTGCCAAAATGTACACAGGGTGTCTCAAGATTGACTAATGCTTCATAGGAACAATACCATAGACTAGTGGATAGATTGTACAGTTACATTATTCAACTTTCTGTCTCAACATGTAGTACAAAATACAACACCATAATAATTGAATGAATTAAATTTCACTGAAACAGGCTATTATGAGGTCGAGGCAGGCCAGCACTGTGGCCAATGGGATACTAGTTTAAATATATTTCAAGAAAGAAGAGTCTATTGACCGCCTCCTTTTTTAATATTTGAATCTGCCAGGAAAATGTCTACCTCAACGGGTTCTCCACAGGGTTTTCTCAAGATAGAATCATACCCTTGAATAAAAAGAAGTTTTACCAGTGTGTAACACAAGGTGGTGGCCCTATAGAAACCCTTTACATAATTCTAGAGCAATGTAGGGCAGCTGCTTCCAAGGTTGGGTGAGATGCCCTAAAAAATGGCCTTGTGGAGAGCACTGCTTTACTGCATTTACATGTAGAATGTGCACTTGCAACCCCCCATATTACAAATATCAAACATAGTCAATGAACTAGTTCTTCCTGAAACACAACTACACATAGAAGTAGTACCTCACTGACCACAGCCCGAATTTCTCATACATAAATTAGCTATATCCCTTGCACATGGGTGCCGGATTTGAACCAGAGAACCAATGAAGCGTAACATGTACTAAACATAGTTTTAACTTCATATTTAGGGTCACTGACTGCAAAAAAACAAAACAAAAGTAAACCAGTCCTACAGGATCATAGTAGCCAATACTCAAAATAAATCACCTGCGGCCAGTTGTTCAAAAGAAATTTTGTCACTAATGCCTGCATCAACTTATTTTGGCGTCATCTCCTAAAAGCATTTAGACAGCGTTAGTTACAAAGCTTGTTTTGGACAATCAAACCCTGCACTAAAATTAAGCATAGAAGATTACCACTAAAAAATCAACAACGATTATAAAATGCATATGCAGCAAATAATAAATACAACAACAATCCTCTCATGACACTGACCACATTTGTAAAATGTACAATATTTACAGTTAACATATTTCGAGGCAATATGATGATGGCTCTAATTGTCACAGCAGAAGATACTCATAATAATTACTGGCAGTGATTCATATCTAATGCAAATTATTCCACTGAGAATACACTTACATGTAGATCTATTAGATAACTTTGCATCCAAATCTTACTGTGTTCATTTCTAACATTGTTTATTCCACTCAATTGTTTCTCCTGACACCACTCTCTCAGTTCTCTTCTCACAACAAGAGGGAGCCACAACTGAGAAAGGCAGCCACGAGATCCTGGCTCACACCTGTGTCTCACTATGGTCTCGCTTTCGGTTGTTTCTGTAGCCCTGGATTGCCCGCCATATTCGCAACTGCACACCACCCCTGAAAAACGAAACAGAACAGATTCAATCTTTCATCAATCGATCAAAGTACCACTAAAGGCATGAGTACTAAGGGTGGTTCCACTGTATCTGAGCTTTAAGGACATAAACCCATACCTGATGCCTAATCTCCGGAGATCATCACGTGTCATGTCCTCCTTCACTGTTTCCAAATCATACTCCTCGTCCACGAACTTCTGAACAGTTTGCTCATCAATGTGCAACTGCTGTAACCACCGGACAAGGTCGTCATCTGCCTGTATGGAGAGACGCCTCGCCATAGAAGGCGACACTATGAGGCTAGGGCCGTCGGTCATATCACCTGCTGCCCTGGCAACCAACCTGAAAGATATAAAAGAACATCTCGATACAATCCAGCCCAACTTTATTCTGATGATCGTTATTTTAATACCAGCCAGAAATTTGAGAGAGGGATGCAAACATCATTACATTTTTGAGAAAGTGAAAGGAACTCACAGAAATGAATCCTTGGTGTGATTTCACTCCTAAAGTCAAACAACATACCTAAAATGCTCTGTCAACAACTGTTTTTCCTCCAAATTGCTTTTGAGTAGTTCTTGATATGCTTGCTGTGATTGAACAAGTTGCTCCAGTAATCTGTAAGGAACAAACATATAAATGTTAAGTACTGTTCATAAGCTTTCTGCGAAATCAAGACATTCATTGGTTTGTATATTTTGAAGGCTGTTTCATCATGATTTAACCCGGCGTGCAGTTCTCTTGGGACACAATCCTACTCAATAAGCATCAATTGTTTATGCGGGTATTCTAGCTTTAAAGGGTTCAATGTTGCAGGAAGACAAAGTCACGTATCCTACCTTTTATTTTCATCTTGTAACGCTCGGATCTGATCCTGTAAATGGTTTACCACATTGTTGTCATAGCCAGTAACAATATGTTGTGATTTGGCCGAATCTATTGTCGATACGCCAGAAGTTGAACTCTTCTCTTCTTGATGGTACGGTGGCGGGGCAGCGGCTGCTGATGCACCTTGGTTTGCCCCTCCGATGTGTGCACCAAGCTCTAAAAGGGAATCATAGCACCGTAAAATATCAAGAAATGCCCTAAAATCTAGGACAACATAATTCTCTTGAAAATGAAGTCCAGTTGCCAGGAACTTCACTTGTCCATGACTACATGTTTCTCCTGAATGATACCCTAGGGCAACAGGTATACGCCGTATATGTGATGAAATGAATGCTGCAGAACCTCGATATTAAACACACCCTCTGAGCTGACAAGTGGTAAAATCAAATGGACACACAAATTTGAACTAGTGTTCGTTAACAGAAAGGGCATCCTTAAGAGAGAAGTGTCCGCTAAGCGAGGTTCCACTGTATATCAGTGTAAACATGACACACCGCATCAACTCACCTGGTGACAGGATGATGATTGCATTCTGTACAGCATTCCGTAAGAAATTGTCCAGCGCGAATATCCAATGTGGCTGAATGTTCTGCTGTCGTAATATTGACTGAACTGTTTCTTGGAATACGTACAGACACATCTGAATCTCATTGACAGCTGCCATGTCGAAGTCGACGTCTTCTTTTACACTATCTGAAAAGGGACACGAGAAGATTAAACATAACACAAGACTTCGTCTGCATGTGCAGAACCTCTTCTGCCATGACTTCCACTCAACCTCTCTGTGGTAAATGACGTGTGTAGTAAATAGATGACTTCAAGCAGGAGATTTTGAAGCCAAGCTGACTGGTGCTTAGGACAGTGAGCCTTTGTAGCTTTTCTCAAACAGTGAATGTCCCATATAGGACTGCTAAATATCAGTCAACTCACTTATTCCCTTAATAAGGTTCTCTTTGTTCTGATCCTTGACAAACTCACTGAGGCCGGCCAGCATCACCTTCAGATGGCTCTAAAAAAGACAAGAAAATCAAAATAGATATGTCAATGTGTGTTCTGGTTCAATTTTCTTCTTGATATGAGAATATGTGGCTTTTGGCGACCAATGGGAGACTATAATAAAATTAATGAAAATAAATAGTTATTTAAGAGTGCAGGACATGCCATCAAACGCAATGCATGTCTAGGCTGCCTTTTCAGCTGTATTTCTAACATGTCTAAGGAGAAACATAATTTCGAGAAAAACACAGATTACTTTTTACAAACATACCTTGGAAAGTTTGGGCTCTGTGATATTCGTATCCCGCATCAAGAACTCTAACCACTGATCACAGATCACATCCTCATCCTTGGTCAGAATCTGTGCCAGCGTCAACCGCCGTTCGGAGTCCTTCCTCAGCAGGTAGAAGCCACGCTTGGTCGATCCAAAGCTGCCTGTACGGGTACGTTCTCCAATTTCAGGTGTGGTGGGTGTAGTCGGGGTCATCACAGAACTGGTGGTGGACATCTGAGCCTGGTAGTGTTGTAGATTCTGGGAGCTAGATGAAGAGGGAATGCTGAAATAAGGTGCGGAGTCTGGCTTTGATCACTATTCTAAGGATTGAAAGTTATAGCTCAATAAGGGTTCTTTTGTCATTTACTAATGTTACCCACTAGAATGCTGGTGTAAAAAACGATTATCAGTTTTAGATCCTTTCCTCTCTCCCTTTCTAAGCTTCAGTCATCAGTAGGCCAGTGGACACACCCTCCGATATTTTACGAGCTTTGGAGGTGAATTCTAAAGTATGTTACCTAGGAGCTGATAGTGGGTTACTGTACATAGAGATAGGATGCTGGTGTACAAATCAACAGGTGACCCATGATCAGCATCCTTTACTTACCCTTCAGTGTCAGGTGACCGGAGGCCATTGTCAAGGTCGCGGTCGGGACTCAAGGGCACCACCCCAGCTGGCACTGAAAGACACAACACAGTTTCACCATATCAGTCATTTCACGCCGTTAAAGTGTTTAAAATATTTCACAATTTTTCGTTTTTGAAGAAATTAAGTTCAGAAACATAGAATGGATGATATGTGCATGCACTTTCTGACAGTTCATACATGTAAAATACTGTCACATGGGGTGACTTTGAACAGTGGGGTAACTTTGAACACCGGGCTACAGATGTTTCTCATCACAACAATGGTGAATTTCGGTGAATTTCTAGCGCTGAAGACAATCTACAATCTGTACAGCTAGGAACATATACTGAATACATGAACAGAGACAGAACAGAACACATGTTTACAAACATAAAGAACATAAGACAAAGGACATGCAGACATGATTTCATAATAGAATAATATTGTACTGTCGAAACAGATCAAATGGTAAACATGGTCGGTTATGAAAGCGAATAGTAAACACTAAAATTAAACTCTAGTTGGATTTTTAGACTTGAAACGTTGTAAAATTATATTGTACTAAGAGGAAATAACATTATTTCCTCTTGATTGTATCTGATACCTACAATATAGACAAGCACCAAGCAATATATCGGTCGAACCAAAACCTAAGCAAAATACAAACAAATAAACCTTGGTCCCATCACAGCTAAGAGGGATTTTGGAAGAGGATTTGTACATATTCTAAGTCTTCCTCAGGAGGGAATCAAATATTCTCATACAACTTGCTGGATTCTTGGTGGTATAGTGTCTGTGATGGGTTGCTGATAGGACTGTGGCAGCGATCAGATTGGGTGAGGAACGCACTATAACTACGTTACATCTATTGATATGTGGTGCAGTCTGGTATTAAAGGAAACTCGAGTGAAAGGCAACCATAAGCCTATTTCAAATAACTTGGAATAGTGTCATTTGGAATAGGTCAGGTAAGGAAAGGTAGAGGACAATTCTAAAGGATATACCTGAGTAAACCATTACCCATTCTAAAGCAAAGGAATAGATAAAATCTGGTATAATACATAAATTCTATAACAATACAAAATTTACCTGGCGAGTCTCCTGGAAGAAAGTGTAGTGAGAGAAAAATTAGTACAGTCACTGCTAAGGGACAGAGGGAGGATATCAGCTCTAACCGGGGCAGAAAAAGTTGCAGGACTTTTCCTAAAATGTTCCAACATCAGCACATTCTGGCAAGAATAAATCATTTCCATTCAAAAATGTTTACTCCCGCCATGTAGGAAGACTGGGACATGCAGTTTATGTTTATTTGAATAGCCAGCACTACTAAATGAAGTTCCTAGTTAAGGGCGTGCAATGGAAATGGGAAAAGCATTGCCTATGGTTTTCATTTCAGGTTATCAAAAGCACCCTGGAGAATCAGCTGCCCAGATTGCCGAGAATCTAAGGCCTGCTCGGCAAGCTGGTAGGCTAGCCAGATTCTCGGCTATCTCGGGAATTGATTCTCCACGGTGAAGAGTCGACCAGGATCTTTATTCTATATTTACCTGATACGCTCCTCCCAAAATCTGGGTGAACTTTGTGCTTTTTCTTCTTCTTCATGAGGTCCTTGAGGAAGGGGTCCTCGAGCAACATGGCAGCTGTAGCCCTCTTGTCGGGATCTGGCTCAAAACATCTGAATTAAGAACAAAAGAGCTTGAACTTGACATTAGCTATTGGTATCAGTAGTGCATACTCATCACAAATAGGACCAGTACACATGTAGCTGAATGTGGTACCCTGAGTCAATTTTCTCTTAAAAATGAAGATAAAGCACTTTTCTTTACAAATTACAGGTAAGTGAAATTTCATCATGTACGTTGTAGATACATTGATACTGAACACATTTTCCAATACTCTTTCTTACCTCAGTAAAAATGCCTTCACTTTGTCCGACATACTCTCAGGGATTTCCGGGTGTGCCTTGTAGAACCCAACCTTGAACATTGCAGCTTCTGGACTACCAAGCTGAAACACATCAAAGTACATGTACCGGCTGTGTACAAATTCATGCGTTGTTCAACCCGTCTCAAAATTATTCCAATCCTCCACTTTTTCTGTTCTGAAGAACGTTATTGCGGTCATCAAAATCAGTCTGGAACATCGTTAAATTCTTAAGGTTCCTGACTATTAAGGACCACGACACCAATAACTTTCTGGTGGTAAAGGATACTGACATGAAAGATAAACCTTTGAGGTAAAAGAAGATAATCACTTTTCATGATATCAAGATTTTCTAAACTCACCTCAATAAATGGCGGTTTCCCAGTGGCCATCTCAACAACTGTACAACCAAGTGACCAAATATCAGCCTGAAATATCAACATAATGTATCAACATTGATCATGACGCCAAAGTCAAAGCTGGCTGGCCCTTTCACTACGGGTGACACTTTAATAAACAAACTGTGGTGAAAGAGTTAAGCGTCAAATATGTCAAACTTACAGGTGGCCCATATCCTCTAGCACCTTTATCTATCACCTCCGGCGCCATGTATTGTAACGTGCCTGTAAACGTCTCCGCAGATAGGTTCAGGTTCGTGAGTCGCTTCGATGTGCCAAAGTCGGAGATCTTCAATATGCCGCTGTAAGTGTTGACTAGAACGTTGTCACCCTTGATATCACGATGTACAATCTTGTTGTCATGCTGGAAAGATACCATAAGCACATGTATGAGAGAACTGGGAGAGTTATTCACAATACAGGATATTCACTATCTGTGATATTACGTTCCTTTTGCTGTCAAATGCAAAGAAAGTAGCCCAAAAATAGACCAAACCAGAGGATATTGTCCCAATACCAACTTTCATGGACTAAATCTGACCACAGCATTAAGAATTTAAAGCTGTCATCAATAACTATTAGAAAGCTTTAGCCTGAATGCCAAAAGGGATCGTGTAGTTTGTGACTTGGAAGCCTGGGTGCAGAAGTTCCAATTAACACATTGGCATTTGTCTTTGAAATGCAGAAAGGGCACAAATTTACTGCATAATTTAAGAGGGATAAAACTATTTCAACTATAGGAACTTACCAAGTATTTGATTCCCTCCAAAATCTGAGTCGTGTAATACGCTATTGTCGTTTCACTGTCCTTCAGCGGTCCCCACATCGACCGCAACAACTGTGATAAGCTCCCACCAGGCACCTGCTCCATCAGAATCTTAAAGTAGCCGTCCTCACTCAACGAGCCAAGGTATTTCACAATGTTTTTATGATGTAACCGAGAGTGAAGTTTGATTTCCTCATGGAGTGGTTGATGATCTCTGGAAATGTTACAAAACTAAGTTAGCAGTCAAATTAAGCCAGTTTTAGATGGGGAAAAAACTAAAATCCTCCAAAAATCAGAAGACTCTCATCACTGCCTTGATAAACAGGCTACGACAGATATTACTGAGTGAATACTTACTGGATCTTGTTATCTGGCACTTCCTTGACTGCTATCCGCACCTGAGTATTGAGTTCTCGAGCAGCAAACACTGTGCCGTACGTGCCACGGCCGAGGGTCACCCGGCAACTATTCTCGTCATATTCATATTCGAACTGAAAGGAAATTCTAAAGAGTGAACGTAAATCAGAGGGAAGCCTATTGACAATGGATTTGTTGCTGAAATGAGATCAAGGGTTAAACTTTTGTCTGAATGTTCGGAAATATTCAGAAGTGTTGTCATCTATACAATAAGGATGAAACTAATATTCCCCAAGTGCATTTGGCATGTTTAGAGAGGAAGCAACTAAGTTCTGGTGAGTTAACATTTTAATAGGGCATGACATGCTATGCACGTCATCCACAGCAAGTGTGTCTTTACCTGTACTGGTCCTGATGTGTAGTCGACGTCATCTAGATCTGGGTAGGCCCCTTCGTGTTCTGATATGATCTCTAACACATCTTCATAGAACCTGCAAGAAATTCATCGATAAGATACAAAGAAGGAAGAACGGCAAAAGCAATAAGGTATCGACATCTCAATTGGTGACCATGCTATTGTCACTAGGGGATGCGTCCAAAACTCAATTGATGTCATTTTGGCACATGATTACACACAAAAATTTGTCTTCAGTATCGAATTCAAAACTTACATCTGCCTCTGTGATTCCGACGAGAAATAAACCTGGAAATCATCCGAGTTTTGTTGGACATATAGGAAGACGGCCCGGCAATCTCGCTTGTACAGACTGACGCTTTTAATGGACTCAGCAGTGAAGAGCCAGTCGTGAGGTGTCTTGCCATCCTGGTTCGGGAACAGATGCCACAACCGTATCGACTGGAAAAACAACGATGAGATGGAATGCATTGGGATTTTCAATCTGGTAGACGATGACTAGTTTTCTGCCCACCAAACATTCAGTGTCTTACAGTATAGATTACTTCATGTCATATTTCTGAGGTAAAGATTAAGATGCCTTAATTCTGCACTCAATGCTTCAGGCTATGTATCCCAGTCGACTTTCTCTACAATATCATCGAGCGTGGCACAAAGATTTTACCTGTTCTTCATTGTCTTTGTTGAGCTGCAAATAGCTCGGCATGAAGACTTTATTTGGCTCCAGGACGAGGACAGGGTAAAGGACACCGGTGAAGTCTGGCTTGGTTGCCTCCATAAAGAATTCCATCCAGAAGTTGAATAACTGACGATCGAGTGACGGTTCGATGTCCCCGGGGGGTTTTCGAAAGTTGTCAATCAACGAGATGTTGCCCACTGTTGATTTCAGATACCTGGAAAAAGAAATTTAGATGTGCCCATCCTAATACTGGTACAGGGTTTTCTCTAGGGTGGTACCAGTGATATTCCAAGAAGTTTTGCCAGTGTGCAGCACAAGGTAGGGCGGCCAGCAATTCAAAGTAGGTTGGCCAAATAGCAACCCTTTACAAAATTCTAGAGCAAGGGAGGGTGGCTGCTTCCATGGTAGGGTGGCAAGCTGCCAAGGTAGGATGGGCAGCCTGACAAATGGCCTTGTGGAGAACCCTGATAGCAAAATGTTTCAGTAACAGACAGTGAGCTTTAACAATGGTATAGCGTACCAAGATTAATTAAAAAACAACAGATAGGGTACGTATTGCAAAAGTCCTGAAACCCAGAATTTCCTTTACCAAGCTTACCAAATGGGAGGTTCTAACTTGAACATACATTCAGCAGCTTGTGAAGCCTTTCCAAACTCCTCGGCCAGCACGCTGATCTCAAAGAAAGTGGCCACGTCCCAGTAATCCTTTAACGATGGTAAACTTCCTTTCCGACCAATCAGATTGTTCAGCGTTAAACCTGAAAAGAAATGCTGTAAATTTTAGTGGTTGTTCTACAAATGCCAAATGAATCCTTGACTTTGATGTCTTTTACAGATATTTCCCAAAAATAATCCCCAGACTTTACATTTTCAATCGAATTCCACACTTACCTATTCTCTTTAATTCAGATGACGAAGCAAAGTCCTTCCCCGATATGACAAGCAGCGTTGCCAGGTTGATTCCTGCGTACTCGTTAGGCTGTACGTCAAATCCCTTCCTGTACCAGTCTATAGCTTGGTCGCGAGAGTCAGAGTCAGTATAGTCACTTTCCACAAACTTGTCCTTATAGATACGGCCGCACAAACATAACATGTCCGGCACGGGTTGGTCGAGGTTGGATTCGATGGCCTGCAAGGAAATGTATTACAGAATTCCAGCGAATTTACCGTAGTTGAAAATTGGCAAAGCTACACCAGAAAGCCAAAGATAAAATACCAAAACCATATCAGGCAGGGTAAATGGACATTTTTACATCTTACTCAAGACTACCCTTGCAGAATTGTGCCATGGTCAGGTAGTGCTCAAGGTCATCAAAGAACTGTTCAGCACAGAAAGGTAATCTGACATTTTTTTAAGGAACTTACCTCTAGTATGACATCCAAAGCTTTGTCCCGATCACCTTTCCGATTCCGCCGATTCAACGCAAATGCATGAAGATGTTTAATCCCGACAGAGTTTGTAATTTTATTGTTCGGTAACGAGTCCAGGTCCTCCACAAGGCTGACCATCGCATCATAGTCCTGAATCTCACGATATGAAATTAGCATGTTCATGACCACGTCCACCGATAATAGGAGTGGGTCATCTAAGCGAGTCCGCATAGCTTTTAGAGTTTTTCGTAAGTCCTCGCCCTTGTAGGCCTCTCGTGCCTTCCTCAAGTCTGCGATGAACTTTTCTTTAAGATGTGCACTGAAAAAAGAGATATGGACTCCTTCATCAATGACACCACATACCATACTTGTAAGACATCATTAGCTTAAGATTGGTCTTCAGTTAAATAAGAAGTAGAGACTTAGTCTCAACTTCCACAATAGAACATGTGTTTTTACACTTTGGTTCTGTGAATTTGGAGGCTCCAATGAGTTATTCCCACGAATACTAAAAGGCCTGGCCTGGATCGGTACCAAGCTGATGAAAACTTACCACGTATCCCTCTCAATCTCCTTGAGGCCCTTCCTGAGTTTGCTCCACAGTTTACACCTTGGCATCTTATCACTGATGATCTTGATCCCGCTGATGTCTGTGAGCACAGCCTCGTCAGTCTCATCCAGGGTATACGGCAGGAAATTATCTTTGAAGTTGCATGATAGCTGAAAAGTTTATGATAAATATAATAGGTCATGATTTGTCTAATTCTGGCGAAGTAAGTATTTGACTTCAAAGTTTCAGATGAAATTCCAGCAAATATTTTTCTCTCAAATATATCATTTTTCTCCGCGGAATCACCAAGTATGGAAATATGGAGTATAGCTCTGATTCTGCTCAATCATATATGTCCAGGGGACTAACCTTCAGCACTGAGGTAATATCAGGGTCTGTGTCGTAGAACAAAACAAAGTTGTCTGTCATGCCCATGCTCTCCCGCACACCGATATGGTAGAATAACGCCGACTGCTGAACCTGCACTGATATGTCAACAATGGCGACGTCAGCATTGTAGAAATGATCAAGGACGATCAGCTCGCCAAAGTCCAACTTCTCAAACTGGATATGTTCTAACTCTGCTTTCATGCTGTAACAGATTAGAGATTCATATGCAATGTATGGTATCAGCCTGAAACAAGAGAAGTGTGTTGCCACACTGGACGAGGTGTCCGACTCTCATTTCAAGGATCGTTGGTGGGTACCGTGGTTTTATCCCAAGTTTGTTCTCCCAGGTCTAGCTCTTGAAAGTGCTTTAGCACTGTATTATTATCTGCAGACCCTTGTCCTTGATGCCCATGAGTGCCTCAATGCTGACCTACAGCAGTGACTACCCTTTTAGAATGATGAACATCTGAGCACCACATAAAAACCTTTATCATATCCATGGATGAATATTCTGTAGACAGGATAGCGATGCATTTGAAAACATTCCTTTACTCAGACTGAGTCAGAGAGGTTTTTCTTAAAATTCAACTCAACTCTGTGGTTGCACCAGAAAGGGATTCAGCTCACAATAAACACACCCTGAATCGATGGCTGCACCTACCTGTTACAAGCCCTCTCCAATGCTGCCAGTGCCTGCCTCCTCCCGAGCAATGATGCACTCGCTCCAATCACCCCATTCAGGTCAACCAAAGACACCACCTTCATGATTGAAGGCTTCTCGGGACCCGAGCTGAAATATACAAGAAAAAAAGATGACACAGTCATGTATTGTAAAACTTGGATTGACAAGAAATCAGTTCAAATCAGTGAAATGTTTAATTCACATGGATTCTTTTGATTTTTTAGAAATGCCCCTCCATAGACAACACTTTATAAGAGAGGTTGCACTCTACTCTGAGTTGAGGTCTGATTCCGGACGTTGAAATGCAGGTTGCATGCGATCCAAAAACAGACTGAGACATGAAATGATGTGATTCTTCCAGCATGCTTCTACTTCTAGCGATACTGGGTAACCTGACATAATGATCACGTCTCAAAGTCATTCAAGAAAACACATTTTTTGCCATGCATCATCTATAAGATGCTGTCAAGCACTGCAGTGACGTGCACAAACTGGATTGAACGCAACGTCAACAAATCATGCTTACATTTATCATTAATATCAACCATCGAAGACTTATCACTTCAAGTATCGGCTTGAAGTGATACAAATAATCTTCAGAACCAAAATATGGACCAATTGTCCATGTACTTGCATTTTCATGTTGCTAATTTGTCCCAGGCCAGGTTTGCTCGTCTCCGGAGCAGTCCACTTGTAAACCTAATGATCTCCCAGGCCACCATCGACAGAATCAATCAAATACCACACCTTGGGGGCCTTCTCAAAGGTGTTATCAACGTTTTGTCATACTAAAGGGACAAACTCAGTGTTGCCAGAAAGGATCAGATAATGACATAGTTAGCACATGTTGTACGCCAGCGCAAATGAAGTATTTCAACACAGCCTGCGAGTGTTACGTCAGAATCAGATAAAGACACCACCAATGATGTTTGGTATCAATACACTGAGAATCTGGTTTCGGCACATTTTATACCAACCCAGGTTTAATATGGTTCTCTCACGGAAACCTCCATGGTCAATATGAGGCTTTATAATCCATTATAAAGATGAAACATTGTAACTAAGGTGTTTTAGAATTTAGGACTTACCATGGGAATGTTCTGTAAGAACAATGAGTTAACAACAACCTACAACCAATGGTACATCTCCCAATTACCCTAAACCCTGTGTAACATTATCAACTAAAGTACCACACCCAATATCACGGAAACAGATGAGTTATGTGACCACCATGTGCTGTCCCAAGTTATCAGAATTGAGCTTCGAAGTCAAATTCTAAGACCTCAACTAAATAATGTGGCACTGGGACAACGTTTATTACAGACGAGACCCAGTTGGAAATCAAACCCACAACTTCTTGATCAAGAGCCAATCTCTCTACCACCAAGCCATTCTCTCTCAAATATTGTATCCTGTCGATATTAGATGTACAGTGTAACACATAGCACCTAGATACAAATTCAAAATTCTCAGAAGTGTACAACGAAAGCACAGACATGATAGAGGCCCTATGTGACAGCTGTGAGACCAACAAGAGGGTTGTTGAAGTCTTCAACAGCATAGGCGGTTGGCTCATTATCACTTGGGACACATGGGTGGATCAGATATGTACTGGGTTCGCCAAATGAGGCCTTCAATAGCCAAAGAGGCGGGGTCATGTGTATTGCGCAGAGACACAGAAAAAACACAAGTAGGCCCCAGCCCGCCTCCTACCAACACTAGCCATATGACGCCAATCAATGATCATCAATTAATTGAAAATATTGAAAAATATTGATGACATGACAAGACAAGTACCTTTCCAAATGTATAGATTTTAGATGGCGAGAATTAGTTTTTGTTTGTGCTAATTGGTACATGCAAGTGACGACAGAAGACCTGTTTGGAATCTTTTGGTGGATTTGACCAAGTTGTCGATATCAAGATGGATTTACTAGACAAGATTCAAGCTAAGATCCAACAACTGACAAGTCCCGATGTGAAGGATTATAATCTGGTAAGAAACCTCAACTTCGAGTACCGTGCACTTAAAAGGTTGACCAATATCGTTTCTCAAACATACACTTTCCAGTCTCTCAGTCATACCCAACAGAATCTCACATTCCCTGCATGATTTTAAAAACAGGATAGAAATCCATCCAGTATAAGTCCCATTAAAAAAAGAATCCTCGAGGCAAATTAAATTCCATATTCGGTAAATTTCCACTTTACACAGCTAATAGGGGATGAAGTTGTTTCAAATGTCTTTCTGAAGCCATTTTCTACAGGTTGTCAAAATATTTGATGTTGAGCCTTGTAAGTTAACTTCGAAATGTTATGAACTCTGGTTGAAGTTTTTTAAATTACATTAAATTCAATCAAGGATATTGTCTTAAACTGATGAAATAAATTGACGGTCATTCTCACATGACACAATTAACCTCATTTCAAAGCGAAAGCATGGACAACCAGGAAAACTTGAGAGAAAAAAATCAACAACAAGATTTCATCGTTGTTAAAAGAATTCACACAGTAAGCAATGTAAGCCTGAAATCGCAGGCAGATATTCAATCGGCATCACTTGTTACCATGTCGACTATTCAAATTGATATTGATCAATTGATTTCGAGCCCACCTTTCCCTCAAAGTCAAAGCCTATTGTCCCTTCCATACGTCGAGATCAACCCAAGCCGAACTGACTATGACTTGCTTTGATGTTTGATATCACAAGCACCCTCCAAATCAATTAGGGGTTCGTAGATACACCTCTGACAAGCCAGTGTGCAAAGTGGAGCAGGATCGTCACCACTGAGATATCTCTTCTGAAGTCTTTTTTCGACTTCCTTATGGATTTTACAAGATTATCAATAGATCCAAGAACAGTTACAAACTTGATTTAGATCACAGATTCAGCGTCTTCAATCCTGCTTCTCTGGATTATCATACTTTGCGATAAACATCGAACATCTGTTTGTACTGACGTTGTCTCCACCGTGAAAATGTTTAACAGAATCAAACAGAAGATTGATAAGTTGAAGAACTTGGATGAAAAAGATTTAAATCTGGTGGGTACTCATTGGTCTTACTTATTTGTTTCTATAATTAGTACGTTTGACTTCCATGAGTTGGGGTGTAGAAGTAGCAAATTTTGTATAAAAAACCTGAATCTCAGGATGACATTTCATCAACTCTGGCTAATATAATTTACTGGGGATACTGGAGCAGATAAAAGGAACCATCCCTAGCATGGAAGAGTTTAATAGGTCAACACCACCAAGTCTCGATTCTAAATTTCTCAGATTTCTTCTTTTTGTAATAACCTTGTATAAATTTTTGGGAAGAGAAGATCGATGAACTGCTAAATGTACATGACGATGACGATAGCTCTAATATTAACCGAGTGGTCATCAATGGCGCAGAGGCTAAAAAGGACAAGAACTCGGTTCGTACTCAATAATTTGGAATGTGTTGGAGGGATTTTCTCAAGTTTTGTTTTAAGTTTCAATGGATAGTGTATTCCGGATGGGGCTGCGGATGCCATTAAAGTTTGTTTTGTGTTACACCTCGTTTCAATACTACAACTTCATTATGTAGGATGGGTAATGGTTGATTTGGAAAAGGAGGGCTGCATGCAGTACTTTATCTGATCAGACATAATTACTATATTTCGGACAGGTTTTTTGTTGAAAACAGGCAGACATTGCTATACACTACAATGATTTTTGTTGGTCTGGCTAACAGTAACACCACAACACTAAAGTTTATTACCTACCACTTGTAACAGTTCCCAGCAATCAAACGTCGTAGAACATAATCCATTGTGTAAAACTGATGAGCACTACATGATCAGATACACCTGTATTCCTGCCACTACTACAACCACCGATTGCTCGCTGCTGCAGTGACTATTTTAGGTGCCTCCTGATCAGGCAAAGGAATCAGAAAAAGTCTCATCTCGTAAACTATACCAAACAGTATCACTAACATTTACATCTGACTTCGAGGAAGGCAAAAAACAGCCAATACAGTAAATTTAACACCTTTCCAATACAGGGTGAAAGTGTTAGGAAGACAGGGTCAACGCTCGGGTCAAATACACATTCCCGAGTAAGGCCGAAGCTGAGCCCTCGGGATGTTAGTGATGTTCACTTGGATCTTCTACTGAATATACCCATTAATACCCCCATTGCACAACTCGAAAGTGAGGAATTCTCTGCAGACACTGAAGCGTACACTTCGAGTGAAAGCATCCAGAGATAAATATATCAAATATTTGTCAAAAAAGGTTGGAGCAAGCCAGTTGAAAGTACATACCAACACCGACCGAGTCTCTAACCCACAACCTTCGCATCACAAATTGGATGTCAGTCTTCCATGGTGCCACCCCGCTTTCAATCACGGTGGCAGCACTAGTAGCAGCACTTCGGCACCAAACCTAGAGGGTTAATTAACAGTTTACCTGCATCGAGCAGCGAGAAGCCATATATCAACTTGATCATAGCACGAAGTATTGATTAGATCTTACGATGTAAATAATGTTAACCTGACCTCATCGTGACCCCTGCCTCCGGAACCATCCGCCAATTAGCCAACAACCAAGGCGTTGTTATGAAATCCTAATCAGGAGTATCGACCACAAGATATTCATGTAACTATTAAGTAGCCAAGGCTTGGCAGGAAAGCGATTTTCCTTTCCGCAAATATACTCTGTTTTAAATCTGCGCCCTCAGGGCCTGCTGTATACCTTTCAGAGTCCAAACTGGTAGGAGAGCAATCCTCTTCCGTGTTTACGGGTGCCTCACAAACTGCTTCATTCTTGTTTAGACAATCCTTCAACCTGGACCGTATTCCTAAACGAAACCTTGCTGCTGAAAGCAGAAATGACTACTGGCCTGGCAACAGAGGCATGCTGATGAAATTTAGTCCAAAAGTTTCACTTTTGAATATTCTTAATGCAGTAAATGTGGAGAAAATCGCATCGACTTAACATGTTTTTGATCTTGTCAACTCAAAGTGGGCATGTCGTGCACTCGTGACAAGCACTGACAATCTGGTATTAGCCCAATATTTCAATGGCCTCAAAGTACAATAGAATCCTCTACAAACAGACACTAGTGTTATCCACAGTATGACAATACCACAATGAGACACAAGGAAATGTGACACTTCTCATATCTTTCCACAGGAATCTAATAATATGATATCGTATCAGATTTATTGTTCGGATCACACAACACTGGAGGCCTGCTAAAGAGGTTTCACGGCCCCAATACAAAATATTAGATAAAAGCTTGTCTGTGGCCTTTGAATTTGATACATGCATTTGGGTTATAATGTTTTTGCACATGTAGGTTGCCAACAAACAACTATTCAATTCAAATACAGTACAGACGGGATACTAATAGCACTAATACTAGCAGTCTATTGCAAGTAAAATATTACACAGAGCGGAAAAGGTCATCCAGGATACAGTACTTAGCACAAACATCACTGATATAAATACCCAACGAATACAACAACCACTGGCAGCGGACAATGACCATGTCATCGCAACGACAACACTACTACACAAAGTACATGTTCATGTATTTTACGGAGTACAAATTATCAATATTGTGACTCTAGTCTATTTCTCAAGGTAAGGACAAACTTCAAATTCATGGCTGAATGGTGTGGGTAGATGACACATTTTCTTGACAACTGTGGACACATGACAATTACAATCTTGACATAGAAATTGCAGATGGGGATTCCCAAGCTTAGCTTGTACACTCGGGATATCTATACATGCATTTACAGGTAGATCACATCGCCACATCACATGCCAGCTACAGAACAGTCACATTCAAAAAATACATATATTTGAACCAATCAACAACTCCCCACATTTGACATGTTTATCAAGCAAAATATTCAAATTGGAACTGCATGCCAAATATAGCGAACAGAACTAACCTAAACATAGGCGTAGAGCAACAACTAACATAGTTAAATCAAACCTGGTCTGACTTTGTGCCATGTTAGTCCAACCGACTGTAATATGTTGACAACCTGCAGAACAAAAACAATGCCTGATACTACCATACATCTAGTGACACAGTGTAATGTAAACAGGGCAGATAACTAAGGCCTAGGGGAATGACGAAGGTGGAATGATGATGAGCATGTGTGGGAGAAGATCAGATCTGTCAGTCTCCTGATCAGTCAGATGTCCATGAGGCATGATCATGATGATGCAGCTAGATGATCATCCAGGACCATGTATGTCTATGATGCGCATTTGATATATGACTTTAATGATGATAGATACTAGATAGCCCTAGACCATGTAGACTAGAGCTAGAGTACAGTAGTAAGTCTGGCTGAAAGGGTGGATGTCGTCCTGGGTGCCGACAAATGGTACCCAGGTTCGAGATCGACTGGACAATAAGCACCCTGGGTGCCATTACACTAGACAAACAGCACCCAGCTTCTTCTTCTACACTTTTCTATACCTACAACGAGGTTGGCCCCACGCTCACGGAGGTCACGTGTCACGATACCGCGCTCTAAAAACCTTTCTTCTTTCATCAATTCCATCTTATTCAAACGGGGTATTCGTCTCTAAGGGGAGAGAGATAAAGAACCTATAGGCCTAAACGCGTTTTTTTCTGTTTATCTGTTCTTTTTATTTCGCGCACTGCTAATGCCGCAATTACCACGGCGCGAGATACGAGATTCACATTGCAAGAAACGTCCTCGTCCCCAAGATCCGTAAGCCAGGCAAAAAGAAGCTGGGTGCTGTTTGTCTAGCGTAATGGCACCCAGGGTGCTTATTTTCCAGTCGATCTCGAACCTGGGTACCATTTGTCGGCACCCAGGACGACATCCACCCTTAAATATCATGACATAACATAGGCCTAGATAATGGATTTACTTCGTTTGGGTTATTCAAGGCTAAAGTAATGCCGGCATTACGCCTTATAAACTAAATCACGAGAGGAAATTGATTCTTACGATCGAAGACTTTCTTTTCTTTCGACTGCAGCAGACATCGAGATTCTTATGACATGTTTTGACTTGTTTTTTCAGAAAATTTTCATTTTTGTTCATCAGCCACCATGATGGATTTCTGCTCACGCTGCAACGAGAAGCGTTTGGAAAGTTTAATGTTGAGTTTTAATTCAAGTGCATTCAAAATTTGGAAACAATATATAATATAATATGAATGAAACAGAAAAAATCCTATTTTGTAGAAGGATTTACATCACTTTTTGAAATAGATGGCAGCACTGTCGGGTGGCTTTTCGACAATCCCAAATTTTGTTCAATTTACCTTGAAGAAAGCCTTATTTTTTCAAATTGCAAAAGTATATTTTGCATTTGTTAGGGTCATTAGTGAAATAAAAACTATCCTCACAATAAATGAGGCATATGACATCATAGTTTACCGGATAAAAGCAGATATTGAACAAAAGTAGTTGGCTTGTGGACATCTACAGGGTGTCCCTCAAAACAATATCAATAGGTGGACGAGTGTTCTCAACAAACATAACATTTGGGGCCGTGTAGGCCCATTGGCAGTCACTGACACTGTAGGCCTAAGTGTAATAACAGTGTGATAATTAGGTGCCCAATCGGCCTATTTTAACAGATCACTTTTCTTTTCAGTACTTGACCGGCTTTGGTAATGAATTCTCATCAGAAGATCCTCGATGTCCGGGAGCATTATCCAAAACACAAAATAATCCACAGAAGTGTAATTATGGCCTTTATGCTGAGCAGTTGACTGGATCAGCTTTTACTAGCCCAAGGAATCAAAGAAGGTAAAATCAATATGTATAGTATATGTGGGACTTTAGACATTAAAAAGGTTGAATCCAATAGCGTTTGGCCAAGTAAGTTAATATCTCTTAGTCTTAGAGAACCAAAATGCCCCCATCTGCATTTGTTTAAAGTAAGCTTTCTCAAGCTAACTTATTGTGTTTTGTGATTTCAGCTGGCTTTACAGAATCCGGCCATCTGTTTGCCACACCCCGTTCAAGAGGATAAGACAGGCCAACTTCACCAATGACTGGCTGGATGATTTTCCTAACCCAAATCAGGTAAAATGGAAATTAGAAGGGCCTATAGTCCAATCCATGAGAAAATGGCACTCAATTTTTGGGTGATGTCACACAGAAAACACAGCCATTGAACCAAAATGTTAAATTTCATCTGAAACTAAAGTCTAAAGTATCTAAAAATTCTAACTTTGCTTGAATCGGACAATACATCACCAAGAACAACCCATTTGAAGCAGAATACTCACCAATTTTACCAGCCATTATGTGCAGTGCTTTTTTCGTGAAGTGGACTATAGGGGCTGGAGCAATTGCTGGTTCTTCACAAGTTCAAGCTGTTTGACAGCTTGGTTCAAGATATCCAGGTTACCCACTGTAGCTTATCCATTCTTTATCTATGGAAAGATATTCTGCCACAGTCAGAGGCCCAGAATATGACTGAGGCATATGTATGACAGCGCTTTCTTCCATGTTAACTGATGGGACTGTTCCTATTACCCTGATTCCTATCCTTCCTGATGTTCTTTTCCCAATGGACTATATTCCTCTGTTAGAGTGCAGCACCTTACAGGGCAAAAGACACGATGTCCGGTACCCATCCTGTACCCTTGGAGGGGGAGTGACGTCGATCCGAATGAATCAAATTATTTATGATGACTCGCCAAACAATCAGAATTTCTTGGACGTGGTAAGTGTGGGGGCGCAATGTCATGTGTGTCAAGTTGCTCAAGCCCATTAGGTGCTGCACTGTTGAGGAAGAATATCGGGTATTGACTCTTCTTCAACCTCTGTCCTATTCCTTTTCTCTCTTACCTCCTTCTCACCACAAAGCCTGTCGAAGAAGCTTCAAATCATCCCACTGTCAAGTTTTCAAATGGTCCTTTTGATGCCAAGAAATCTGAATCTGAAACTCAAGCCAAGGACATAAAAGATTCCTCTCAAACTACCAACTGGAAAGAAACCATTGCTGGCGACTTAAAACAGTCGGCTAAAGAAACAACTGAATCTAATACTCCTGGTACCAGTAGGAAAGTCCTTGCAAAGGCTCATTACTATGACAGGGGTACGGAACCAGCAAAGGAACCTAAAGAGCTTCACAAGAAAGCTGACACGAGCACAGAATCCGCAAAGGGACCTAGAAGAGATCCTCCGCAAAAACTTGAGTCGAAACCTGAAAAGAAATCGCCTGTCAAAAACTTAGGATTTGACTATGAGTTTGAACCTGATCAACCTAAATATGCTCTTTCCAGTGAGGTAAGGTGATATAAAGTAGAGGTTTAATCTGAAGCTCTGTGGCTTTTTAAAAAAATCATGTACATTGTAGAGGGAACCAAATATTTTTTGGTATTTTTTGGTGTGTGCTACAACACTTTTATTTGGGCCTGGTGCTGCATGCCATTTTTGGTTGAATTTTTCGCGTAGATTTCTTGGTGATGTATCGATGTGGAACTCTGAAAAAGCATTTGTAATGAGCTTCAGGAATGCTTGAGAGCCTGTACTTTATATGACCTTCACTTACTTGATCGAATTGGTGTAGCTTATCATTTGTTTGTGCATATTTTGGGCTTTGTTTCACTGTGTAGATTGATTGGCGAGCAACAAAACCTGCGCCTGCGACTGCTTGACCACTAAATTTAAGAAAAATGAAGTTTGTTCTAATTCTTTCCAACCCTTCAGTACTCATTGAATGAGTGAAACCCTGCAGCAAGGAACTGTAGGCTGTATTTCCTTCACCAGCATGTAGGCCTTCAATGAGGACCTTGAATTCCCAAAGGCAGCAGCAGTAGTAAGCAATCCAGGTTTATAAAACTCCAGCCCACATGAACCTCACTCTTCATATAGGACTGCTTACTACTACTGCCATCTTTTGGTAATGAAGTCCTTCATTGTGGTTTTACAGGTCCAAAGGCCAGACCCCCTAATTGAATTTCAAAGACAGTTGGATGAGCTGCGAGAACTGAATGTTGTGAGAGGGTGTAAGAGAAGGGTCATTGACTCTGCGATAAAACAAGTCCTTAACACCTGTGACGAGAGTAACCTTCCAGATCTTAATTCCAACATCCCAGTTGAAACCAACTCAACAAATTATCCTTGCCCAAAGGTAACGATTACTTTTGGCTATTTTAACCCCCTCTCACATCAGATTCTCCTGGAGTTGGGCTGCTCTTAACTGGGAAATATATGCGGCTAGTATAGCTTTCAGTTTGGTGACACTGCATCTTTGGTGAAGTTAAACTTGACCTACCAATTTCTGCTCTTCTTATTCCACAGGTACTTTGAACCTTATGTCCTCATCAGTTAAGATGACAAATTTTAACTCTTTTTTTCAGCTGAGATGGCACCCATTCGACGTCCCGAAGAAGGAAGAAAAGGAGGTGGACTTTGTGAGAGGATTGGCAACGCTATGTGGTGCCGGCGATCCACGGGCCAGGAATGGCGTTGGTGTCCATGTGTACCTGTGTAACATCAGTATGGGTGACAGGTGTTTCTACAACTCTGATGGGGACTTCCTCATTGGTAGGTAAAAAAGAGTTTGCCAAGCCAAAAAATACGTTTCCCATTCGTTTGAAGGTGATGAGGTTCCTTTCATCAATTGAACAGAATGAAGACACCACCGTTACCAAAACCATCATTATAACCCAATTGTTGGAAAGACGTGAGGTTCCTTTCAAATAAAAAGTGTAAAGGCATGGCTATTACCGAAAATTTCTTCCTGCTTCGGATAGGACATTGTCAAACATTTGTTTGTTGTGGACCTAAACCACTCTCTTGTAGGCCATCTCTCCATGA
This sequence comes from Lineus longissimus, assembly GCF_910592395.1. Classification (NCBI taxonomy): domain Eukaryota; kingdom Metazoa; phylum Nemertea; class Pilidiophora; order Heteronemertea; family Lineidae; genus Lineus; species Lineus longissimus. Next base: position 7,070,230 of record NC_088312.1, on the reverse strand, counting down.
ATAATTCATGAGTTACCAAAACCATCATTACTGTTTATAAATCTCAATTAAGTTCTGTTTGCGTCCTCTCTTCAGTTCCGCAACAAGGTGTCCTGCATCTCGTGACAGAGTTTGGCAAGATGCAGGTCAGCCCTGGCGAGATCTGTGTCCTCCAGCAAGGTATCCGCTTCAACGTGGCGGTCGAGGGAGAGAGCAGGGGCTACATCATGGAGGTCTTCAATTCACACTTTGAATTGCCCAATCTTGGAGTTGTTGGTAGGTAAAACCAAGAATGGATTAATCGATCCTTAGTAAAACCAATAGACCTGCATTTGAAGTGTTTCATTGCAGAAAAGAATATGCGCCATCTCTGACATTTAGGAATTTATTTCCAAACTTTCAAGTCATTTTCTCAAAATGGCAAAAAGGGATCTATCTCGTATAGCGATGAAACACTTTACTGTGACATTTCGATCAACACCTTTACACCTTTTGTGTGTTTAGAATATATTTCTTCTTTGCAGGTGCCAATGGTTTAGCCAGCCCTCGTCACTTCCTGACCCCTGTCGCCTGGTATGAAGACAGAGACAATGTGACTTATTCAGTCATCACAAAGTTCCAGGGGGCACTCTTTATGGCTGATCAGGTACGACCTTGCCTCACTGACTCCCCGAGACTGATGAGCTGTCTAATATAAATCGATGGTGATGAGATTTCTGAGGACGAAAACCCATAAGTCAAAGACAAAGAAATGACAAGCCACTGAACTTAACAGTCCAATACCAGCATTTCAGCAATACAGCCTTCCGTTACACTTGCTTTTGTTTAATTTGGGATTTGGTGGCTGTTTGCAAGAATTGGTGCCTACATTCATTGGCTTGCCTTATGCCTGCTAGGACATGATAGCATAACTACTTTCACTTCAGAACCATTCGCCCTTTGATGTTGTCGCCTGGCACGGAAACTATGCCCCATTCAAGTACAACTTGAAGAACTTCCAAGTCATGGGCAGTGTCTCCTTTGACACGCCCGACTCCTCCCTGTACACCGTGCTGACTTGCCCTTCAAGGACCCCGGGAATCCCTGCGGCAAGCTTCACCATCTGCCCACCACGCTGGCACTGCGCAGAAAAGACTTTCAAGAAGCCCTACTTCCACAGTAAGTCATATCTGTTATCAAAATGTATTGGTAGTGTTTAGACATGACTAAAAGGACCCATATGTGTATATGATTATAGATATTTCTGAATTTCATGCAAATCTCTTTCATCTCCTGTGGTATGGTAAGGCGCCAGGTCTCTTTTTAGTGTCCTCAATTTCTTTTTCTGTTGGCTGTCCTTGGGAGTTCATCGTGTGGCATCTGATGCATGCACTTCTCGGAGTAATTCAGTGTTCTCGTAGCTAAGTTTCAAATCATTCACGGTTTTTTTTTCTAGGAAGTGCGATGAGTGAAGTCATTGGTTTGCTCTATGGTCAGTACGAAGGCAAGAACTCCAAGTTTCGGCCAGGTGGTGCGTGCCTCCACGGCATGATGTCGGCTCACGGCCCTGATACGGAGACTTATGAGAAAGGAGCCTCCACCAATGATGTCAAGCCTGCCAGGATCGGTGATGGATCTCTGGTATGAGGGAATATTCTATGAATAAGTTATTTTCACAATATCAGCAATGGTTCGAAATACTCTAAATACTCCCAATCAACCTATAAGTTTGAGACGAATTTGTCGAATTAGATCTGATGGTTTTCATTAAAATTTCTGAAATCAAAAATGGTGGCTGAATATATCAAATTGGATATGAAGATATTCAAAGAGATTTCTGAAGTTGCTAATTATTTCAACCCTTTAAACAGGATGGTAAATTGGACAGTTTGATTCCCTTTGGGAACTTTATATACTGAGCAATTTAGCCTGATAACTTCCTTTGCAGGCATTCAAGTTTGAGTCCTCGTTCAGCATGTCTGTGACCAAGTGGGGTAACGAGGCGTGCAATAAGGTGGACCATGAGTACTTCCTCTGCTGGCAAAACATGAAGAGGAACTTCAACCCAGACGACAAGCCTGATGAGTGAGTATGCAGTTTCGAATTGATTTGAAATGTCAATGAAAATAAAAATACTGAGAGATGTAGAAGTTGACTGTTTCAATGTTAAGGTACAAACACTCTATAATATGACATGTTGGATGTCTGCTATGCAGTTTGACAAATCATATCACAAGGAAAGAGACCAGGGCCTACCATGAAGCCTTTATTAGTTTTTTTCGTACAAATCAAGTCACCGTCAACAGCCAAATGTGATAAACTCAATCCCTACTTACGTATTCACAGGGGAGAGCTAGCCCCACTGTCCAACAAGTCGACCCATGAGCCCATGTCTCTGGCTAGCCCCAATAGGTCTAAGGCCTCTCGTGGTATCTTCCCATATGGGCCACAAGTGCCAAGTGGGTAAGTAGGCCTACACACTGACCTACTACACTAATATTCCTACTGCACCTGCCTTTGTGGGACACCCCCAGTTGCAACTTTGTTTCAGGGTTCAAAAAATCCCAAACACACTTTTTCACAGTGGACTCCGACAATGTAATTTATGTAAAATTGGTATTATTCATGTAAGCATTTGATCATTCCAGCATTTCTCTGTTGAATAAGCTGTGGTGATTCAGAGCCTGGATGTCTGTGCATCTATGCATACAGCCCGATGCAATCTTTGAAATGCTGCTTTGGTTAACATGCCTTCATGAATAAGACCATTAGAGTTTGTGGCCCTAAAAGCATTTGTCTGCATCAGCAGAGTGTTAGTTGCATGGCATATTTGTATCATGGTTTTAAGATTGAATCTTCATTCTGAACTGAATTGAATATATTACAGATGAAGATAAGCCATTCATCAGAATTTAACCCCATTTCATTTCATCATGTGGGGGTTCAGTTCCAAGAAATGTACATGCATAGCATTTGATTTCAGTAGCCTTTACTCAGGCAATGGCCTAATAAGAGAAAACAATTCCAGAAACAAAGTTGCATGATCGACATGGGCTCACAAACTTGAATTGGCACTCATGGCACCAACGACAAACTACACCGTATGTGTTAAATGTTTGTTTCGATGTGCCCCTTGATTTTTCACTTTCAGTGATGGCATTCGTCGACCAAGCGGATTTTTTGAGCCCTGAATAGTGAGTTGGCTGCTACTTTAAATGCTTGCTACAATTCATAGCAGTCTGCCACTATAAATTTCATGATATCTTGCTCACTTTATGATTCTCTGTTCTTCTCCTGTAAACCTTCTTTTATTACCAAATGTCCTAGAAAAAAACCTCTTAGTTGCTGTATTCCTTGTCTTTAAGTTCATGAAGGTGACATGACCAATTGACCGTACTGGTACCTACATGTACCTGAATCCCTTGCATTGCCTGGTCACAATTTTGGGGTCCTAGACCCATCCACTGAAGTTTGAGCAACTGCTGAAACTGAAATTTGACTGGTTCAAAGACAAATATTCACTGATATTGATTAGAATTCAAAGAGGGATGTTGCATTTCTCTGGGACTTCCTGTATACTCAACTCTTCCATCTCATTATCTTAATAATCAAGTTGTCACAAAAGGCTGTGAAGTACTTTTTGGAAACCCTGTTAAGTTGTATTATGCGCCAATAATTGTATTGCGTTTCCTATTGCAGAAGTCAGGACTGAGGATTTGGCCAATTGAAGATAAGGCATATCAATATGAAAGGAACAACAAACTTTCCCTCGGCGCCAAATCTGGAAGCTGATATACGCATCCTCGAGTCTTACTGCTGCTTTTGTGGTGCATCCGCAGTGACATGCACCTCACTGTGAAAAGGACGGAGAACTATATATCTTATTCGTGAATTTGTGAAAAATATTTATGCCAAGTATATGTGTATATTTATCTTCTACAAGTAGCTGGTGCTTCTATGTATATCAAACTTTTTGCAATTTTGGTCATTCCAAATTTTGGTGAGTGGCGACTTGGATATCCAAGGTTGCCATGGGAACTCGAGTCTTTCACAAATGATCAAAATGTACATAGATAAGCAAATTTATTTCTTTTATGAGAGTACAGGGTTGAAAAATATTGCCCCATTGAAAATGTTTGTGATATTTCAAACCTGGTACATGTATTTGATAAAAAATTTGAGTGAGAATCACATTTAACAAAGAAGTGGGATGTTTCCTGATCGTTCAACAATGTCAGCTGCTGATCAAACCTGGTTAAAGGGTAAAAGAGGAGGATAACTTGGAGTTTCTTGTCCTGTCCTACCATCCTTTCATTCGATTTTTTGAAATGATTACCATTTTCAATTGGGAAATATCGTTGGCAGTTTGATTTGGATAACATTTCTGGTAGGTTGCAGGGTAATCCTCCGATATCATTTGTTCTTGTTTTATGATACAAAATGATGATGCAGTCATGCCTGTGAAGTGTTGTTGGAATTGCGTAAGGCTCCTGACCATGGTTGGCTTTGTATGTAGCAATAGGGCCGTTTACACGGGACCAAACCGATGTAGATCAATCCGGATTGGTCTTCCGTATAAACATACACAAATGTGTTCTGATCTGATTCGATGCGAATACTGATGTCATTTTGAGAATACGGCATTCATGACATCGAGAGCCATGTGATCTGATCTGGTCTGGTTTGGTCCTGTGTAAACAGCCCTAGTATCTATTTCAATTGGTTTTCAGTTTTCTCTGAAATGCTTACTAAGGTTTTAGGCGTGGGTTATGGGTGCAGATTTATTGTAAATATACTTGTATTATCAGTATCTGTCCGATATTATATTCTCTCAAAGATATTCTTGAAGTATTGGGTAAGAAGACTGTGGCATAATATGTAACGTTAGTCTTTCATCTGGAGCAAAATAAGTTTGAATAAATAGGATGGAGTTAAGGTTTGGCTGTTTAACTGTTAACAGAGGATTGAATGCTGATATCCCGGTGGTGGCAGGACTAAGCTTGACTAAAACCAAATTTAGAGTATTTTGCCATGTAGTATTTTCTTGTCTAATAGCACTAGCTTATTTGGGACAACCCCATATAGAAAGTTGTTATCTTGGACTTGGTGGTAGGTCAGTAATTGTAAAGGAAGATGATGGCATTGCTTGCATGTACCAATTCAGTTAGAATGGAGAGTCCAAAACAGGGCACTTAGAAAATATAGTTATGTGGGTTACGGTGTTTTTTCCATATTCAATAGACATGGCCATGTTCACTTGCTATCGTAGAATCTTCGAGGCAATTGCCTCAGCTTTGAGCTATTTGAGATATGAGTCTAGTGACCAGGGCCTGACAGCTCAATCAACGTTTAGCAGTAATGTTTGCATTAAGTCCAAGCGTTTTAGAGTTATTGCTGGCATTTGTCTACAATGGCATTTGAGCAACTTGGACCCATTTGTGACAAATGTGCCACTAAAATACCAAGCATCATCAATTCAAGCTAATTCTATTAAGTTTTTCTGGTGAAAGTGAAACTGACTGTCCATTTCTTAAGTTGGCAAAAAGTTTTTGGTTCAAAACTTCACTGTTAGTTGTGGAGAGAATTATTTGGCTTTAAATTTAGTGCCTTGAAATAAACGTTTTTGACAGTGCTCTTTCACTTACAGTCATGAAGTATCAAACAAATTTGAAGCAACCCAAAATGTTCAACAAACTGTGTAAGCCTTTAATGATCCATAGTTGGCCAAAAAAAAGGAGAAGAAACATTTTCAGTTCTTGGCTTCATCAGTTTTACTTCCAAGACTCTAGCATGATTGTACCATCATGGATGTTGGAACATATTGGTGAATAAAAGTGCTATTTGAATTGTGTTGTTGTGTAACAACGTTGACACAATGCCCAAAACACTGTGTCTGATATCCAGCAAACTATGACTGTCCCAAACTCTGTGTACCAGGTTGTGACTATGTCTTGGCTTCTATAGTTTATAGAACCACACTGACATACTGCTAGCAAGGTTGTGAAGCATATGGGGAAGGACTAGGGCAGTTGTCAGTTGGAGGAGGGGGCAGAGTGACAACAGCAACCTTCTGCCTCCTGTGGAGAGCGCTATCACATTGAGCTATTAATGACGACAGACACAAGTACCCTAGTTTCTCGCTTATAGGCCCGACAGGCCTACTCTGTCTTACATGTCCTACTAGCAGGCTGTATAAGCTGTGTATCAATAGCTGTGACTATGTCTTTGCCTCTAGTACTGCTAGCAAGGGAGCAACTGAGCCCAATATGCTATGTCTTGCATGTGCTGCTGCTGGCAAGACTGTGACTGTGGCCCCAACTCATGGGGTGATATGAATAAAGACTAGGAAATGCTTTTACTTAAAAATTCACGTACATTTACACTAGGCATTTCTGTACAAAATAGAAGTAAAAGCATTTACTGGTGTTTATTCATATCACCATGTCTGCTATGTTGTGACTATGTCTGGGCCACTGGAACTACCAGCAAGGGAGCGACTTGGCCCAATAAAGGGAGCGACAAGGTCGAGTAATCTCTGTCAGACCTGTACTGCTGGCAAGTCTGTGATCGTCGCCCAAACGCTGTGTCTGTCTGGTTGTGATTTGGCCTCCCCGAGACAGCATCGGGACCCTTCTGCCTCTGTTAGATAGCTTCTATCTCACTGAGCTATTGACGAAGTACGATAGTATTTCGCTGTTGAGTTCCCGTAGAGATTTTCCATGCACTGAAATGCATTCAAAGTATGAAAAATCTGGTGGCTTCTGGCTAATTCTCCCCTGAATTCTTCATTCTTCCATTTACACAGATTTTAACAAGATGAAGTGCTCTTCTTCATTATGTTCTCAAACGAAATGGACATAAAAACCACAAGACAGCGGATTACAACACCTGATCGCACAGCAGTCTTGTCTTAAAGTGAACTTATCTCTTCGTTTTGGTTGTGACTTTGTCCTCAATGACAAATTTGGGCGAAACGGAATGATATAATTTTAATGATCAAAGTGTTATTACTAGGCAAATTGTTGAAGGAGAGGAAGCAGTTTGGTACATTTTTATGGCTCACGAAAATGCATTTTTGTGGAATATTTAAAGAGGGGGTATGGATATCCTTTAATCCACAGCTGGTGTACCACAAATGGGAGACGACAGATTGTTTTCGGAGGTGCGAATGGGATCAGGACGAAGAATACACGGTTAACTCAGGTGAAAACTCTGATGTCTTGGGAATAGAACACGGCAAGCGGTTGTGTATTCATATTTCTTTGGCCATTAATCACACTTTGATACCTCCATTGGGACCGGGGCAATGGCGGTTAAATTACCTACTCCGCAAGTCATACGCAAGCTGCATCGCATGTGAAGAGCAATTTAAACCCATATGCAGGCTATTTCATTTTTCGCGGTACATGTATTCAAGGATTGACCTTCAAATCCTGAAGCAGTTAGAGCTCAAAACGAAAGTGCACATGCACATATGCCAATTTCAAGGCTTGGAGTCTGTTCTTTGTTTTCCATAGAGCAGCCTCCCAGGTTTTAATTGAGCATCCCTTCATTTTGGAGAAGTTCTAATTGCTTTAGGATTTCAAGTTCTAGCCAATACTTTAATGGCGAGACATATGGTCTACCCTTTAAGTTTATCTTACTATTCCTTTCAACTACAATGTATCACATTGAAAACGGATGGATCGCTAATAAATTATTATTACTGCGCGTTTTCATAACGGTCCCAGTTCGCCACGGGTTAGCGATTATTGAAGGTGAGGAGTATAATAGGTTGCTGCTTGAACAGATTATCATCCTATGTAGTGGTTGTGACATTATTATTTATTGATGAGTGACATGGAGCGTTCCCTGATTGTATATTGTCGCTGCACCTGTGATCTTTCAAGCTGCATATCGATCGTCTCAGCCTTAAATTTAAAAAAAAAACAATTCTATACATGTAGGCTGCAACATCTTTTTAAAGACGTTCTCTGATAGTTCTGGTATTACTTTTTACTTTAATGTCTTCTTCTCAAGTAGCATTCTGCTGATTGTCTCGGGCGGTCTCCGAGTGAGATGTGCTTCTTGAGGAAGGTAGAATACAGAAGGCACATCCTTGCGACAAGATAGGGGACTGGGGGACGCTAGCTAGACTTAGAGTGTTGAAGGATAAGATAGACTGTCGAAGGCACATCCTGGCGACAGGATGTTTGGGCGGCTAGAGGATGGCATGCTGTTGATAGCACATCCTGGCGACATGATGTAGGGGACTGGGGGATGCAAGACTGTTTGAGTGTTGAAGGCACATCCTGGCGACACGATATGTGACTGGTTGGTGATAGACTGTCAGAATAGTGAAGGCATATCCTAGGTGGTCAACATTCCATGTAGTTTCAAATAAGATTAATTGTTGATGAAGATGATATAGCCCTTGGATCGATCACCGGGGGTGTCTAAAACAATCGAGTGTAGCTAAGCCTGGGGCTAACCATTCAATTAAAGTTGCCAGAAACACTGTATAAGAATGATAGATGGGCCTCCCGAGACCAAAATACATTCGACATCATATTTTATTGATGGGTGTCATGGAGCGTTTCCTGATTGTTGCTGGATGCTGCACCTGTGATCTTTCATGCTGCAAATCGATCGTCTCAGTCTCGAAACCAGTTCTGACTCTGGTACAAGGGCTGTTTATCTCTAAAGACGTTCTCTGATAGTTTTAAAAGAAACTAACTGACTTCTTCTCAAGGAGCATCTGCTGATTTTCTCGGGCTTTGAGTAAGATGCGCTTCTTGAGGTAGGTAGACTGTTGAAGGCACATCCTAGAAACAAGATAGGGGACTTGGGGATAAAATACCGTTATAGTGTTGAAGGCACATTCTGTCGACAAGATACATAGGTGACTGGAGAATGGTAGACTGTAAAGGTACACCCTGTGGCGACATGATGGGTGAATGGTTGGTGATATAGACTGCAAAGACACATCCTGGCGACAAGATCGATTGGTAGACTGTAAGGCACATCCTGGCGACATGATTGATGATTGGAGGATGGTAGTAGATTGCTAAAGGCACATCCCGGCCATGTGATTGGTAAATGGAAGATGGTAGACTGAAAAGGCACATCCTGGCGACAGAAAGATGATTGGAGGATGGTAGACTGTTAACACAAAAACGCAAGGTCCGTGAGAACACTCATGTTTTCATTTAACGAAGTTCTCTAGGGCAACGAAACTTCTTTAATTTACCTTATTTGGGTAGGCAATACTCCATTATACGCGTATTTTCAAATAAGATTAATTATTGATGCAGATGCCATAAGCCCTGGGATCGATGACCGGGGGTGTCTAAGACAATCAAGTGCAGCTTTTAAAAGTCCGGGGCTAACCAGACAGTAAACACGCTATAAGAATGATAGATGGGCCTCTCGAGATCAAAATACATTATGCCTTTTTTAATTGTTCGATATAGATAATAATTGGATAAGAAGGTTAAGGACTCATGTTGGTGAGTGTTTGATCAAGGTGCTGTTTAATCAAGTCATCAATATAACCGAGTACAAAATCGTCTGAGGTGAACTGCCACGAATGAATACTCGCGTTATATAAAACAATGGTCCTCTACGCCCTTCAGGTGACCACAATTTGAGTGATGAGACTATCACCTAAACATTAGACTCCCAAGGGAATTCATTCATCATCGTTCCATTGTCTTCCTGGGGGAGGAACGAGGCCAATCCACTGCGTCTCTAGTGTACAAAAGACAGGCACCGCGGTATGTGTTTGATAAGGATTGTGAAGGGAATGATTGGTTCATGATATTTTGCTGCCATAACAATGTCTTTATAACTGCATCCTGAACCTCATCGTCATGTTCTCTTTTAATGTATAAGTCCTGATAAGATGCAAAAGTCTTGGTGTTCAGGATGCACTAACTGAGGAATTCAGACTGTTGTCCCTGCTGATCCCACTATAGCAAGAGAAAAAATCTCTATCAGCGAGATCGGGATTGTGAAGAAAATGATTGGTGCATACGATATTTTGCTGCTATAACGATGTTCTTTTTTTTAAAGGACTAGTTAGAACTAACTGATGAATAGTTACGTTCTTGTCTCTGCTGTCACCAATATACATCCAGCAAGAGCAAAAATCTCTATTATGGAGATCAAATAAGACAACAGGGTTAAATTAACCGATCTTTCACGGCATTGATGGAGAGGAGGTATTTTAGCCAATTTATTATGATTACGGAGTCGAATGTGATTATCGTATGTCTATAAATTGGTCGTTTAGATCGCTCAGTTTCAGCTGCTGATACAATTCTCAGTCATAAAAAGTCGTCGGCACCCTTCCTGCATGGGTTGACAGTTCCTAATGCCCAGTAAACTCATTCCTGATGATGTCTCAGTTGTTGTCATCAGTCGTTCTCAGCTAGGCCTATTTTCACCCCGGCTAATCAGAGTCCCTTTTTGGCTCACCGGTACGGTGAGTCTACACAACACCGCAGTGTCTGTCGTCCGCCGTCGTCGTCCGTCGTATCATATTTCAAAAACAGTGTCACGTTTCTTAACTACTAGGGCTATGGACTCAAAACTTTGTATGCATGACCCCCTAGGTCAGATGATCTTAGACACCGAATTTCGGTCCGGTCTGATACTTGACTTGGCCACCAGGGGGCCGAAACTGAAAACATAAATAATGTGATATCTCACTTATTAGTGATTCGTTTTTGATGAAATTTTTATGGTAGGTACTCCTAGCAAGGATTATTACATATCCTACGTATTTTTGATTTGACCAACTTTTCAAGGTCACAGAGGTCAAATGGCGTAAATTTGCCGTTTGAGTGTAACTGTGGCACATTTCTTAACTGGTAGGGCTATGAGCTTGGAAGTTTTTATGCATGACCCCCTAGGTCAGATGACCTCTGACAGCGAATTTTGGTCTGATCTGATTGTTGACTTGGCCACCAGGGGGTCAAAACTGAAAACACAAAATGTGTGATATCTCACTTATTAGTGATTTGTTTGTGAAGAAATTTTTATGGTAGGTACTCCCAGCCAGGATACATTACATATCATAGAGGTTTTTGGTTTGACCTATTTTTCAAGGTCATAGAGGTCAAATGGCATAAATTGGCCGTTTGAGCGTAACTGTGGCACGTTTCGTAACTGCTAGGGCTATGGGCTAGAAACTTTGTAGACAAGACCCCCTAGGTCAGGTTACCTCTAACACTGGATTTTGGTCTGATCTCTTTCTTGACTTGGACACCAGGGGGCAAAAAGTGAAAACCTAGAAAGTGTGATATCTCGCTCATTAGTGATTCGTATTCGATAACGTTGTTATGGTTGGTACTCCCAGCAAGGATACATTGCATATTATACAGGTTTTTGATTTGACCTACTTTTCAAGGCCCATTGTCAATTACGTTGTTACCTAAATACCGGTGAGGACAATGGCCCCTGGCCTTTTCATTTTGAAGGGACAGCAAGTCGTTTGGCATATTTTCACAGACAACGAAAATGCATTTTGTGGAATATTTGAAAGGGGGATAAACCCCTTTAACCGAAAACGAGCCGCAGTTGGTTGAAACCAATATTGAACTGCAAACTCAAACTGTATACCACCATATGGGATGCCTGTACCAGCTCCACATATACATGTACATGCAGGCATATTGATTGGAAAAATTTAAACTGCCAGATTGCTTCACCAATTAGACTTGGGGTTTCATCCTAGTCACTTGTCCGACACTTGACATCGTACATTATGTACCTGCTACATGTGGACAGGGCTGCCTTTCAATATTTGATGTGGACTTCAAATGTAAAATAGTCATTATATCCGCAAGGTAACTGTTACAGAATATTGATGCTGAGCCCTCATCCGAACATGATGTTTTCCACACAAGGACAACATAACTAAGGGTACAAATATCAATCCATTGAACGGTAAGAGTGGATAAAAGTTTATTGTTCATGTACAATATGTCTTAAGCTATAAAATATTATAGAGTGGTCCAGCGTTGGCGTTAATACGTAATCGGCGGATGATTTGGCGAGAAGACATGGCCTGATCTATCGGCGTTGTTGGTTGCTACCCCTCCGCCTCTGATATGAATGATAAATCGGCATCAGCAGTAGCTAAAATGTAGTTTACCGCTACTTAGAGACGGAGCTGTACATCCGTGTTAGAGGTGAGGTTAAAAAATTGTCATTTTTACATGATAATGCCAATAAATTAAAATGATTCATAGAGGGAAAAACGATGTCGCTGATTGTATACACGTATCTCTTAAACTCTCCACAGGTTTGCCAACTCTTCCTGTATAGGCACATCCTGACTCGCGTTTGCGAGATGCGATCTCAAAACACTGCGGGCCAAGATGCTGTAGGCACGGTGCCGGTGTAACGTTTCTGACTGTCCCCTCAATGTTTCGGATCGCTCAGTGAAAGAGAGATTGATACGATTTCCAGTGTTTCCCCCTATATTGAAAAGTCGTAGTCTTTCTTAGCTGTCTATTTATGGAGACACTGAGACATGCCGAATAACCATAAATACTATGAGTATACGCCGATTGTGCTCATTCCGAAGTCGTGGACAGGCTGGATAAGGAAGAACTGGTGCAAAAATCATAAAAGTAAGTTGCACAAAATATTAAGATTGATATGATTGACACAAGTGGCCAAATATTTGCCAAAACTAATATCATCTTCCACGACGAACGCATGCGGTAAAGATTCACAAGTTGGTCTGTATGAGTTTCAGGGGCGATACGATGCGCTAGTCGATACAGTTCCTACATGTAACTCGTCCGTTTGCAATCGATGCCAGTTGACGAGCTGTCCCATGCGACGCTGCATTTACTAGATTATACGTTCCGTGCATGGAAGGATTGGCACTCCAGAGCGCCGTCATCTTGTTCTGCACGAATTAGTGCCATCTTCAGAAGCAGTAAGTTGGTCTAGGGAATACATCAACATGTACATGTACATGTGGTTTGAACCAATTAAACTGGCGTTATTAATAATACATGCGTTGAGATCATAAAAGTCACATGGCAATGTAAGCTCATCCAAAATACTTCGCAGCTTGTCCAATGCCAGTATCATTTCCTAAGTATAGTTTCACCACTTTCGGTCTGCTGCCACCTTACGGATATGATAAGTAGAACCCATTTGTCCACCAGTGTTAAGCGTATTGCCTGGATTACTCTTAGGATTGCGAAATCCAGTAAAACATATCTTGGTGACGATAAATAACATCAAAAACTTTACATTTTCCAAGTCTTCAAGTGTTACCAATCAGTATACTCCTTGCGCTGTGCTTGAATATCATCGCTGCTTTGAAGAATGTCCAATCGGGTTAGTCTCCGCAGAGATCGGGCATAAGACTACACGCAAAATGCTTTATCACATATCAGTGTCACCGCCTTACTAGTGTTACCCAATTAATCAATGTTCATATTCCCACATAACACCAGCGTTAACTCTTGTCAGTAATCTCCCAGAATCTTTCGTTGCCCGCCGCCAGCGGGTGTTCCCTCGGAGAAGTGGTGGAACCAGGAGGATTGGAGGGACCCTCCTTATTTGTTGCTAGTCATAAAGACATTGAAGAATACGTTGCGGTGAAAGGGTCCGTGCACTTTCTGAAAGTCCGTTTGATTCCCGCTCGATTCAGGTACAGGACAACAAGGAAGAGCATGAAAATAATAACAAAGATACAACCCATTATAACATAGGATGCATTCAGTTTCGTTGTCACTGTGTGTACATCTTTACATCGGAAGTCAGTCACATGGAGATCAACAATTTTGTGTCCGACATTAGAGACGGGATAACCTGCAACACATTTTAAACCTTCCACGTCTAGAAGGAGAATCGTACTCTTCAAGAAGTGGTAAAAGTTGTCGACTTGGCAGTCGCACACGAAAGGATTGTCAGTGATATTGATTAAAGTCAACTCCGGAAGATCCTCAACGACTTTTATCATGACGTCGCTCAGGAATGGAATAGAGTTGTTATCTAAGTGTAACTCGTCGAGGTTCTCAGCGCAACTCGGGTCAATTCCGGGATGTGATATGAAGTTATGAGACAAATAAAGTTTCTTGAGGTTTCGGAGTGGGCAGAACACGTGAAAGTCATCCGCGGTGATGTGTTTGATATTGTTACGTTCCATGTGTAATTCCCTCAACTCGGGCATTTTGGCTTCTTTGAAAGTTTCTCCTAACTGTTTCATATGTTCCGTTGAATTCACCAGCGGGAGAAAGGAGTTCTGTAACTCTAGTTTCTCTATGCTGACCAACTTCGAGAATACTCCTGTGTGGTTCTTTATTTCCCAATGATTGTAGTTGAGTTTGAGCGACTGTAACCGCCGCATGCACATGAAGCTGTCAGACCGTATCGTCATGATGCTGTTATTGGACAAATCTAACTTATCAAGGAGAATGTGATGGGTATAAGAACTATTACACTCACCCAAAAGTTGAGACGGAATTTCAGGGATGAAATTTCCAGTGAATATAACTTCCCTAGTGTGCTCCGGTAACTTTTTGAAAACGTTCACATCCGTGAATTGCGTATTGATGCAGGCGACCTTTGCCAATCGAAAATCGCATTGGCATTTATCTGGGCACATGAAGTTACCGCCATGCCCGTAAGCGTAAACCTGTTTGTCCGGCCACAGACATGTAGAATAAATGTACATCCATATCACAAGGAATAGATAATTATGTGGGTTCCTAGCCTTAGTTCCACTCGACAGCATGTTTGATGTCCAAGACTGTCCTTGTTTTTCTCCAGCATCACGAAAAACAACTACTTTCACCACACTTTATCACGGTGATGCATATACTAACACCGCCTGCATGGTATGATGACAGACAACCAATTAGTGTTCTCTAGCCTGATTGGTCGAAAGTTCCAATACCAATTAGCTTGCGGTATTAATGCAAAAACAACAACTAAAGTAGGATATTTCAGTACGGTGAAAGTCAAAGAGTTACCAAAAAAATGGAGACAGATTCAAAGACCCAGATGTTGCTTCAGTTCGGGTTATGACAGTTGGTCACGTTCATATCGATTGACGCCTTTATACATTTCACACTAATTGTACATTGGATTTCACTTTAGGCAAGAGATTGGCGACTGGTGGTAAAATGGCATAATAGAACGTCATGGGTGCTATACATAAATATCGAACAGTTAAGACCAAACATACATAGTTGCACTATTCTAACACTCGTCTATCGACCAGTTTGAGGTAGAATGTAGTTATCTGCCCCAAGTTATCCGGGTAGGAAAAAAACATTTACTCTTGAAACGGTTGTCTTTGACTTGGCACCAACACTGCCATCTATCGCCATCGGGATTACTGATCTAATCCGATGGTTCGATATAATAACAGTTTAGACAAACCCACGGTCATAATGATATTAGACTCCGATGCAGTCCATTTCGTCATCCTGGTCGTCTTTCCTGAATGGGTGACGGGACGAGGACGATCCACTGCATCCGGAGTGTAAATAATATAGGCTATACAATATGTCCTTGCCCTCATCGGGCTGAGGCTGCCTTCCCTAAGAGTGTTCAAAATATGTTTTAGGCATTTTTTGCTCACGACTCTAATACTGTTTGTCGCACAAGCACATAACTTTATACATAGTTGTCATCTGAGCGTCACTTTTAAAAAGTTACATATTGTAGTTAATTCATATCTAGCCTAATCATAGTATAAGTACAGTTATATATCGGGCATGTAATTAGGAAGCCCCAACTCCTCAGATTCGAGGGACTTTCTCCAAAATTGTCATTTAAGGAAAGAAGCAGTTTTCGCTTTTAGTAATTCTTTTTCTCCTTGGTAAGATCGATAGGATCTACTGACATGACTCCCTTGATGAAATCCGCCCCTCTCTCCGCTATCATGATGGTAGGCGCATTCGTGTTCCCAGCTATCACAAATGGCATGACGGACGCATCGATCACTCGGAGGCCTCGAAGTCCTTTCACCCTGAAAATGAGAAGAGATTTACCTATGATGTGCTGGTATTTCAAACGAGCCATCCGATCTGTGTCACCATTAACCAGCCAATCCACGTGTTCGGCGATCGCTGACCGAGTGCAGTTTGACCCATTTCATCCTTGATACCGCCTGTGCTTCGGTGCGTTTGACCGACACCGCACTGTTTTGGGGAGCGGGGTTGTTATCCCAAGATGAGGTAGGTCATTTCCGTTATACATTGTACACTCGCAAGAATATGAAATATAGGAGATGGGAGAGCCATGCAAGATGGCCAGATATAATCTCCGGTGAACGATGTCCCTTTTCACTCATCCTCGAAAGCCCAGATTCACCCCTCGCACGCGTTACTGAGCCCGGTCGTTATTGCCGAGTGTTGGCCTGAAGTTCAGGATGCTCTTCACTAGAGTTTGACACTAGTGTACTTCACCCAAACTCTCCGAAATCATTGCTTAGCATCGCTTCTTGCATCTTACCGAAGTTGTGGATCAACTACAGCGGTTGGGTCTGCTACCGCCCCCATCTTGCAGGTTCCGGACAGATGGTACATGCTCTGCACATTCTGCCTCAAGTAGCATCTCCAGTATTCATCAGATCCCGCATTGAGATGCTCACATCCGGGCATCTTTCTCACGGATTCACGAAGTCTTGGATTCAATTTCTTCATCGCTTTGGTTCCTATCAACTTCTCCATGAATCTTATACCTAGAAGGGGAAAGTTCTTTGGTAAATTTCTTGACAGCATGCACTTTAAATTGCGCAAAGAACATAATAGTACAGCTGCAGTATATGTCGTATATTCATGGCAAGGTGTGTCCTTGGCCAGGTAATAACCAAGTTGGCCAAACGTGGATCAGTGACAGTGTGGAAGAAAATTCTGTCCGAAGGAATGAGTGACCGGGCCAACGATTCTTCTACAATGGCCTGTCATGTCCCGCTCAAAATAACGAATTCTCATCTTACAAGTTTACCTCGGTAGATGAAAAAAATCCGACTTGATTTATGTCGCAATCGGTTAAGAAGCCGATTTATCGCCATTAAATTGGCATGCGAAAAACTCACCTTCAATCAACCGCTTCACGTCATCATCGTCTGCTAGATAGTTTGGTTGAATGATTGGATCTTCTTCTGGGTTCTTTGACCTGAGCTGCAGATATCCCGTTGTTACAGGCCTAGTTAGCATGACAATGGCCGTTATCCCATGCTGACCTTTCTTGTAGGCGTAATAGTCTCTCTTCACCTAAAGGCAAAGGGTTTAGTAAAACTTACCAAAGATGGAAGCAACAACTTTAGGTTGACCTTTCCGTCCAAGAGTCGGAGCTTCCATGGTGCTCAATATGTTACTTTCTGGCGGGCATTCCGTACGCTGTGGACAGGCCTCGTCCCTGCCCATATAAGGAGAGACGATGCAGAATGACGAAATGGACTGTCCCGGGAGTCTACATGAAAGCTACATGGTTGTCGAAGGACGTATTGTCCTGATGGGGCGGCCATCTCACGACGAATTCCTTCGGATTTCTAGTGTGGTAAACGATAAAGAAACAATGAAGGTTTCTTGGCCGATGCGCTTTTACTATCACTATAACAAAAGTTTGTTATAGTGATAGTAAAAGCGCATCACTATAACAAAAGTTTGTTATTGTGATAGTAAAAGCGCATCGGCCTAGTAGCAAGTTCAAGTGTTCGGCCTAGTAGCAAGTTCAAGTGTTAAAACACTTGAACTTGCTACTAGGGCAACACAACCTTTGCTTACCTTATCATCCCACTTAAATATTTTAACAAGCCCATCCTGGTCGATATCGTTCGTGGCAAGGTTTGGCATCATTTGAACTTGTATGTCAGGCCAAGATGCTCTCTGCAGAGTTGTCTTGATATATATAAGGATATCACACCCATATGCTGCGCTGTAAATGCCTAAAGAAGAAGTGGTAAGAAACCAGTTTGGTCCATATCATGTGATCACACCCATATGCCTAAAGAAGAAGTAATAAGAAACCAGTTTGGTCCATATCACGTGCTCACACCCATGCTACAATCTGGTGGCTTGCTCAGTATTACGATTACTGGAAAAGACCTCGTGAAAAATTTTCATGAAGTCGCAAGGCTTTTTACCTGTTCTAAACCAATCGTTTTGTCCAACTGGTAAGTCAACAACGACAGGGATCTG
The DNA here is from genome assembly GCF_910592395.1 of Lineus longissimus. Classification (NCBI taxonomy): domain Eukaryota; kingdom Metazoa; phylum Nemertea; class Pilidiophora; order Heteronemertea; family Lineidae; genus Lineus; species Lineus longissimus. The sequence continues at coordinate 7,052,108 of NC_088312.1, read as the reverse complement.
GGAAAGAAAGAGGAAATCCCATCTTTGAGGTGAGTTGAGATGTAACTCCTGGCAAATAGCAAGCATGAACAAGAGACTAACAATTTGTCGCTCATCTCTTCAGCAGTAATGGGGCACAAAAGTCCTGAAACCCCTCAACTAGGCCACCATTCCCGCAAACCTTGTTGACGGCGCAACTTACCCCAAGTTTCTCTAGCTGCTCCTTTGGACCAACTCCAGACAACAGCAAGAGGTGAGGGCTTCCAATCGCTCCCGCTGAGAGGATCACCTCCTTCCTTGCCAGCACCGTGACGTGCTCAGAAAGAGGAGTGGCGTATTCAACACCTGTGGTAAGATCTCCTTTAAAAAGAATCTGCAAACCAGATCGGACAGAAATGAACTCTGCTTTTATGTGTCACTGTCATATTTAGGCGATCTTTAATAGGCCTATGAATCATTGGCAGCGGAGGTTGCATTAAACTTGCACCGGATCAGCTGAAAGACTTGCAAGCCGTGGTATAAGATTCGTTACTGATACTCTCCTTTGATCCCTTGCAATAAGTGCCAAAGGCAATGCCATGATATGAGCTGCAACCCGACCGTTTTCACTTCGACCCACAAGCTCGTCCCAAGCTGAAGGCTGAACGGATCATCTCTTTCCTTACCTTTTTGACGCGTGCATGAACCACAACATGCAAGTTCTCCCTGTCTATGACTCGGAACAGATACATCCTGGATGTGCTGGACCTCTCTCAACCACCCATGGTAAACTGGCCATAATGCACACCTAGAACACAGTCAATTCTGAGTTGACCTTTGAAGAACTTGCTTATAATTGGTCGTGCCGATTTATCGGCATTGAGCGTCAATCCTAAAGTATGCTCCGACGCAGAACGCCGGACTGCTGATTGGTACACGTACTCTCAATTTGAATTGTTTAATATTTGTGCGATCCTGTAGTTCTAAGAAAAAGACCACGAAAATTACCGTGAACGGCAACGGGCCTTGGCAAAGACAAATGAACTAACAGAAATAACTCCCTGGTACGTTATCATTGCTGTAAACTTCGAGACCTTACCGATTTGTTCTTCAGCATTATAGTCACCGCTGGTGATATTCAATTCCTCTGCTGCTGCTAGAAGATAGTCCCCAGTGGGTGTGTTTGGGATGAGAGTTGTTTTTAGGGGACCATTGGTTCCGTGGTAGGCTGGAACAGAATTATTAGATTGTTTGAAATGATTCGAAACGTGAGATTGTTTTCACATTCCTAGAGACATATTCTTAGTCTTCTTATTATACATCCTATTGCCAGGGTCAGACTATTCAAAACCACTCAAGAATTATTCTTTGAATACCGACATTAGCTGGAAAAGGGGGTAATGACGAAAACACTGGATATTTTGACCGGAATTGGTTTCTTTTCAGGGGAAAGCCATCAGAAGGAATCACCAAAATATGGCATCATCGCAAGGGCATCATCACGGAACGTCTCATACAGTAGTTAGGGGTTATGTTATCTACATTTACTCTCTTAAAAAGAAAAGTTGTGCTTGTGAAAAAACTTTCAGGATTTTTCAGCCAACACAAAATTAATATGCACCCCATGAGATGTTTTTTTTCAGAAAAGTGACCAACCTCTTACATTGTAAGTGTTTAACCGCAAAGGTTTTTTTTATTTCCCTGAAAACCTCTACCAGGGTGCATATTTGTGTTGGCTAAAAAAACCTAGATGCTTTATTTTCAAGAGTGTATGCCACTGTCTAAGTTGAGCTGTCGCTCCAAATTGTTTCTTGCTGAAGACGCCAACATGAAGGTTGGACAACTTGGTATGGGGATGATGTGGCGGGATCAACTCACGCGAGTTTCTAAATTGCTTAGCCTCCGTGTTCTCTGCCTTGACAAAGTATGGTAGAACATTATCATAGTTCCAACCAGTCGCTCCCATTTCATGCCACCCGTCATAATCCGCCTTGTTGCCTCTCGCGTAAAGCATGGCATTGATGGCGCTTGTACCACCAAGGGTTTTACCGCGGGGAATGAGACACTCCTGCAATGGAAATGATCATCTATCGAATGAGAAGGACAGGAAGTGATACATAGCAGCTGAAAAGTCAAAAATATTGATTATGGTTTCCTTTCCTTTTAGTACAGAAGTCCCAAGTTGGAAACTGGTGAGACACTCCTGCAATGGAAATGACCATGGAATCAAGTGCGAAGGATAAGAAGCGGTTCTAGCAACTGTCGTCACTCCTAAAAATAAGGTCATTGAGGTTCTGAAAAATATATTTAAAGATTTGTCAGAACAGAAGTTTTTCAGCCAAGTGGAAAACCGTAGGAGGGTTTTCAGAACCCTTTAAAATACCGAAAAACCCTCTGTTGCCGCGAGTGCCTACATGTATGGTCGAAAAACCCGCGCAAAATGTAGATTATGATTCCTTTTTTCTTTTAGTACAAAAGCCCGTCGTTGGACACAGGATTCATAAAACTCACGGTATATGATGTCTTCGGTTAACCGCTATAGACAACCTGCTGGTGACAAATGAATACAGGATGTTTTGGACGGAGTAGCGAATAAGTTCGCAAAGAAGGTAACTATACCCTACCCGATTTGGCCAATTCCCGCAAGCATTCTCCTGCCTCACACTCTTGTACTTCCAATATCTTGGACCGTGGACTTCCCCCGCCCCCATTGCTGGGGCCTCCAACTCCTTTGCCGTACCCTCGTCTCCAGCCTCCAGTAACAGCACCTTATTATTCTTGTCCTCGCTGAGGCGGTTTGCCAGCACACATCCCGCCGAACCTGCACCAACTGAAAAACCAATGCAGTGCTACGGTGTACATTGGTGAACTCATTTCACATCCAGGCTCAGAAAATATAGATTCAGTGGGAAAGAATTGATCTTTCTTAGCCGGCAACGTCTGAACAACATGACTATGGCTTCAAATGTAAACTCCTTTTAAATGAACAGTGATGAGATGTAAAAGGGTGATGGTCAAGTTGCGCCTGTGATACAAATGTTCCTGATAATAGATGTGAAAAAGCTATCCAGCTAAAGCCACACCCATGTTTGAAAAGTTGGCGGCCCGACTTCTTTGGCTTGGCAGTGTCCTTTCATACCCACCAACGATGTAGTCATATTCCTTCATGGACTCTGTCCTCACTGGAATCTCGGGTCGGGCATTCTTGGCGGTATAGTAGTAACCGAGGGCAGCGCCCACAACAAGAATGATCGCAGCAACTTTGCCCGCTCCCATCACCATGGATTAAGGGGTTCAATATCTTGAAGACAGAAGTGGGAAGGGTTCAGATAAGCGCTGTAGCAAGTCTCTTTCATATTTTCCGAATTTTGGGGCAACTGGGGGTCATATGATGCCAATAGGCATATTTCGCAATTCGTACGAACGGCGTCGAAGTAAACGAAGTATATATGGTATAATAGCTTCTGTGCTATATTCATTTATCGGCGACAGTAGTACTTAAATGTAGTTGGATAAAGCACAGTCTGTCAATGTCTGTGGTTAAAGGAGGAATCAAGGGCATTTTCAAAAGTTAAGGTTTGTCCTAGGAGAGCAAAAACATTGCAAGTTTTGCATCAACTGATTTGTGCGTGCACTTCAAAAGAACCGGGTGGTAATAATACACCTCAACATTTTATGCATATGATGTGCAAGTGTCCAAATAACCAGATAGACACATATCATCATGGGAAAATCATGAATGAGCGCACATTTTGGATGTTTTATTTGTAATGCCGGCATTACAAAATGCCTCTTCTAGGCACCAGAGCTCGGCAAGTCGGAGGGTCTTCCTTTGATACATACGATTTAGATAAAAAAATTCTCGGCTAGCTGGGGAATTGATTCTCCATCAGGGTGAACTGATAATGATAATCTCAATATAACTGCTCTGCAGATTCTGCCATAATTCAACAAATCTGTAAATGTGTACAAATCGATTGAAAGACTCACCCTCTACTGTCTATCCCAAGCGCGAAGTAAACGCCCTCAGTGTAGGTCAACAACTGTGATTAAAATTGGGTTTTAAAAGTCGTCAAGTTGACTCGAAATTTCTTTGTGATATTATTATAAGTACATATATATTGTTATTAAGAACGTAAGGGCGACATGATAACCAAAATCTGATAAGCCACCGGGTATGAATGGCGTCAGTCGCGTTCAAACAAATTTTTTTTTCACATCTTGAAAAGTGGAGCAATACTTTATTGTATTACATGTCAAGTCCTTATATACGTCCCGATTGCCCCCATTCACTAAGATCTGGGTCATCATATCGACATAACGTTCCAAAAAACCAAATTACTTTCAATGATATCACAATTTCCAGTCAACTGACAATCGAACCTAGTGCGTAATGGTCACAGTTGTTGACTGACGCATTGTCTTCGCGCTTGGAAGAGTTCGGATACACGGTGCATTGGTTAGTAGGCCTTTTAGTCGATTTCTATCCACATAAGGGGCTTGTTGAAATGTAGCGAAATCTGCCATATCAATATAGGTTGGTTAAAGCGTCCCAGGTCTTTCCGGTCATCGATGTCCATGCCAAGGTCATCTAAAGAAATTAGTCAGGTTTCGCAAAACATTACGAAGAGCTACCAACGAGGAAGTATGAAGAATGTAAATACATTTTATCGACGACTTATCTTTTGAAAATGCCCTTGATTCCCCCTTCAACCACAGACTGTGCTATACAGCTACATGTTAGTACAAGAGATGATTTACGACTATGTAGCACAGAAGCTATACCGTTCTTCTTTTACTTCAAGGCGGTTTGAATAGGGATTGCGAAATCTACCTATTGACATCGTCGTAATACGATTCCCCAACCGCCTCAAAATCGTCTTTTTAAGATAGAAAATATGAAAGAGACATGCTGCGGGGCTTATCTGAACCTTTCCCGCTTTTGTCTTCAAGATATCCCTTAATCCACGATGATGGGAGCGGGTAAAGTTGCTGCGATCATTCTTGTTGTGGGCGCTGCCCTCGGTTACTACTATACCGCCAAGAATGCTCGACCCGAGATTCCAGTGAGGACAGAGTCCATGAAGGAATATGACTACATCATTGGTAGGTATGAGAGGACACTGTCGAGCACAAGAAAGGGCCCAACTTTTCAAACACGCGTGTAATTTTTCTTATATGTTTTGTGGAGATGACCATGCAGCTATTGCAGGTGCATCTTGACTATCAATTTTTTTACATTTCGTCACTGTACATGTGCCTTTAAAATGAGTATACGCCATAAGAGTCAAAATGTTGCAGAAGTTGCCGGCCAAGAAAGACTAACTCTTTCCCACCTGAATCTGTATTTTTTAAGCCTGGATGAGAAATGAGTTCAGAGGTTTCTTTGGTCACTCCGTTTGGGTTTTTCAGTTGGTGCAGGTTCGGCGGGATGTGTGCTGGCAAACCGCCTCAGCGAGGACAAGAATAATAAGGTGCTGTTACTGGAAGCTGGAGACGAGGGTACGGCAAAGGAGTTGGAGGCGCCATCGTTGGGGGGGAAGGAAATCCACGGTCCAAGGGATTGGAAGTACAAGAGTGTGAGGCAGGAGAATGCTTGCGGGAATTGGCCCAATCGGGTAGGGTATAGTTACGTTCTTTCAGGTCGCAAAGTCTTTCGGACCTTTTACTGCATGCTCCGACCAAACAGGATGTTTGCCGTTTGCCGTTGGGCAGAGGGTTAGTTTATCAAATCCAGTCTCCAACTTTGGACTTCTGTACTAAATGAAAAGGAAACCATAAATCAACATTGCACTTTTCAGGTGCTACATGTAGATACCTCTTTCTGTCCTTCTCATTCGATAGATGATCATTTCCATTGCAGGAGTGTCTCATTCCCCGCGGTAAAACCCTTGGTGGTACAAGCGCCATCAATGCCATGCTTTACGCGAGAGGCAACAAGGCGGATTATGACGAGTGGCATGAAATGGGAGCGACTGGTTGGAACTATGATAAAGTTCTACCATACTTTGTCAAGGCGGAGAACACGGAAGTTAAGCAATTTAGAAACTCGCGTGAGTTGATCCTGTCACATCATCCCCATACCAAGTTGTCCAACCTTCATGTTGGAGTCTTCAGTAAGAAACGATTGGGGTAACAGCTAGACTCTATACCAGCGTCTTGACTCTGGCTATACACACGGATAGTGGCATATGCTATGGGCCTAACCCGTAATTTCTGTATCAGACATCCAATGATGATGCCCTAGCGAAGATGCAAGGCACATTTTGGGGATTTCTTCTGATGGCTTTCCCCTGAAAAGGAACCCAATTCCGGTTAAGAGTTACAGTGTTCTCGTCATCATCCGTAGGCCCTTTCCAGCTAACAAAGATATTCATAGAGTAACCCTCGAGTGGTTTTGAATTGCTTGATCCTGGGAACAGGATGTGCAGAAGAAGATTTAGAACATGTCCCTTCGAGTATTGAAGCAAACTCCCGTTTCAAATCATTTCAAACAATCTTAATAATTCCGTTCCAGCCTACCATGGAACCAGTGGTCCTCTAAAGACATCTCTCATCCCAAACACACCCATTGGAGATTATCTTCTAGCAGCAGCAAAGGAATTGAATGTCACCAGCAGTGACTATAATGCTGAAGAACAAATCGGTAAGGCCTCGAAGTTTTAAGCAATGTACGTTTGAATGTGTTTGTCTTTGCCAAGGCCAGTTACCTTTCAAGGTAATGTTGTTTAGTGGGAGAATATGCATGCTGCCTTGATCGTTTTTTTCTTTTCTTAGTATGGACCTCACGATTATACATGTAAACATTCAAAGTGAGAGAACATGTTCCAATCATCATGCCGATCTATCGGGGTTGTGCGTTGGAGGATACTTTAGGATTGACGCTCACCGCCGATTCTAAGACCAATTCTATGGACGTTCTTCGAAGTCAAACTCTGAATTGTCTGTGTTCCAGGTATGCATTATGGCCAGTCTACCATGGGTGGTGGAGAGAGGTCCAGCACCTCAAGGATGTATCTATTCCCAGTCATGGACAAGGAGAACTTACATGTTGTGGTTCATGCACATGTCAAAAAGGTAAGGAAATAGAGTTGGTAGTTTAAATTTTGCAGGGCTGTCAAAGACTCTTTGGGAGACGGAGGCCACTCTCACCCGGGGTCTGCTGCCCTTTGTCACTGGATCGGCTTGTGGCCAATTGAAGATACAGCCGTGGCAGTCGAAAATGTCCCCCTGGAAATGGTGTCCGACCTAACTGTATTCTGACGGATTAGGGTTCTATAGAGACCATGGCAGTCAGTGCTTACGGAGATTTAAAAAGCACGAATAGATTCGACACCGCAAGAATTTTCAAAGAATTTTCAATGCAACCTTCTTTGCCAATGGGCTTTGTATTAGGCCTAAGATTGTCTCAATATCACAGTGACGCATAAAAAGTAGTTCAGATTTCACTACTGTCTGATCTGGTTTGCAGATTCTTTTTAAAGGGGATCTTACCACTGGTATTGAATACGCCACTCCTCTTTCTGGGCATGTCACGGTGCTGGCAAGGAAGGAAGTGATCCTCTCAGCGGGAGTGATTGGAAGCCCCCAGCTGTTGCTGCTGTCTGGAGTGGGACCAAAGGAGCAGCTCGAGAAACTTGGGGTAAGTTGCGCCATCAAAAAGGTTTGCTGGAATTGGGGCCTAGTTGAGGGGTTTCAGGACTTTTGTGCTCTAACACTGAAGAAAAGATTACTGACAAATTGCTGAACTCGTGTTCATGCTTGCTGGTTGCACGAGTTTTATCTCGGCTCACCTCAAAATGAGATTTCCTGTTTCTTTCCCAGATCCCTGTCGTAGCGGACTTACCAGTTGGACACAACCTGCAGGACCACCCGACAACTTGGGGCCCAGAGATCTACATTGACGAACTAATCGGACGCATTGAAGAAGATTTTAATGACTATCTCGAAGAGTTGAAATACGATTGGTTAAGAACAGGTAAAAAGCCTCGCGATTTTTCGTAGAATTGTGTGTCTGGATGCAAGCTCACATGAACCAACTTGACCCTGAAGGTTTGGATTCCACGCCGACCCGCACCTTCGTTACAAGGAGTAACTGTAGTCGAAAGTACTTGCTGGCATATGAATATTATATTTTTTCGCGAGGTTTCTGCCAGTGGACGTTTTAATACTTAGCTAGCAATGAGATAGTAACAATACTTAAATTTTACACCAGCGATATCACATTCCCGGAAGCAACTTTTGGTCATCGAAACTCCTTGATACATGTACCTCCACCAGAATCTGTCCAAAATTATTGTACTTAGTTTATCATTGTACCGTATTACTTCTTCTTTAGACATTTTGCACACCCTAACATATGGGTGTGATCACATGAGATGGACCAAAATGGTTTCTTATTACTTCTTCTTTAGGCATTTTGTACACACTAACATATGGGTGTGATCACATGAGATGGACCAAAATGGTTTCTTATTACTTCTTCTTTAGGCATTTTGTACACCCTAACATATGGGTGTGATCGCATGTGATGGACCAAAATGGTTTCTTATTACTTCTTCCTCAGGCATTTACACCCTAGCATATGGGTGTGATAACGTGATGTGGACCAAGACAAGTCTGCAGACAGCATCTTGGCCTGACATACAAGTTCATTTGTTCCCGTTCCTTGCCTCTAACGATGTTGATCAGGATGGGGTTGTGAGACTATATAACTGGGATGAGAAGGTAAGTAAACATTTTGTAGACTCCTGGGACAGTCCACCTGTATCATCCTTATTGGATCTCCTATAGCCTTCCGGGCTACAGGATGAGGCCGGTCCACTGCGCCCGGAATGCAACTTTTTGGAACGATCATCCGCCAGGAAGCTCTCTTAATTTCTATACCGATAACTGGAAATTCGAAGGAATTTATAGTCATGAGCTATCTTACTCGGAGGGCGGGGACGTACGCCGAAGGTTCAGCAACTGCACCGAAGGTTTTGCAACAGGAAACGCCGAAGTTTTAGCAACTCAACCGAAGGCTTGTCAACTACGGCGAAAACCGAAGTTTCAGCCATTCCGTAGTTTTGGCACGTCACTGATGAGGCCGGTCCACTTCATCCGGAATGTGACATGTTGTAACATCGTGGAAGCGGGATCGACAAGCCCATTTCTCTAGCGAATCAGAGCCTATTTCCAAAGAAAATGTGCAACGTGGAAGCTCCGACTCCAGGACGGGAAAGTCAACCTAAAGTCGTTGCTTCCATTTACCTTTAGGTGAAGAGAGACTATTACGCCTACAAGAAAGGTCAGCATGGGATAACGGCCATGGTCATACTTACAAGGCCTACAACAACCGGCTATCTGCAACTCAGGTCAAAGGACCCAGAAGAAGATCCAATCATTCACCTAAACTATCTAGCAGACGATGATGACGTCAAGCGGTTGATTGAAGGCGAGTTTTTTACTTTTTCTTAACCGATTCAGCATTATTCACAGCTATACTATGTAGGTACTTGTAATCAGTGATACCATGCGGACTGAAGATATTTTACGGTCAACCCGGTGTAACAGTAGTTTGTGTTCCCCTGGAGGGCATGTTCTGTTATATTGTTACATGTAGTTGGCGAGCGTTAAGACGTCGAAGCTTGGCTTTATTTAGTCCTTATTATTTTGGGTGGGACATATAGGCCACGATAGAAACTGTTCGTGGCCCGGACGCTCTTTCCTTCGGACACAACCTCCTTCAACACGGTCACTGATTCCCACATGGTCAACCCAGTTACCGTTTCCAATAGTCACTTTATCACGAATATTCTGCAACTATAGACTATTCTTTTTACTCTGTACAATTCGAAGTGCACGCCGTCAAGATATATATACCTAAGAACCGTTTCCTTCTAGGTATAAGATTCACCGAGAAGTTGATAGGAACCAAAGCGATGAAGAAATTGAATCCAAGACTTCGTGAATCCGTGAGAAAGATGCCCGGATGTGAGCATCTCAATGCGGGATCTGATGAATACTGGAGATGCTACTTGAGGCAGAATGTGCAGAGCATGTACCATCTGTCCGGAACCTGCAAGATGGGGGCGGTAGCAGACCCAACCACTGTAGTCGATCCACAACTTCGGTAAGAGTGTCTGGGTGAAGTACTATGCACTGTAAAGTCTAGTGAAGGGGGACTCATCACTGTAGGTTACATTTGGCCCTACTGCATGGCCAGTCCTATCTCATATTATATATTCTTGAAAGTGTAGTAACGGAAAAGGGGTTTACACTTCCAAAAGCAGCTTATTGTCAGTCAATCACATCCAAAAGCGGGGGTAAGGTAGATCAACGGGTCAACTTGCTTTCCAGCGATCGCCAAAGACCACAACTCGGAGAAGTGAAAAAAAAACAGCGGAAGGCAGATTGTTTAAATGCAGTAATTCAAACGAAGTGCGTATAGCTGATATTACATCTATCAATGGTGACACGGATCCGATGACTCACTTAATTAATTAATCATAGGTAAATCTCTTCTCGTTTTCAGGGTGAAAGGACTTCGAGGCCTCCGGGTGATCGATGCGTCCGTCATGCCATTTGTGACATCTGGGAACACGAATGCCCCTACCATCATGATAGCGGAGAGAGGGGCGGATTTCATCAAGGGAGTCATGTCGGTAGAACCTATCGATCTTACCAAGGAGAAGAAAAATTACCAATAGCAAAAACCGTTAACTTCGAAAGTTCCTCGATTACTTTGCATAGATCTTCTTGACCATGCAGAATTCAGACCCAAAAGTAGTTTGTAAGTCCGGTGTAACCTGTCAGTGTTTCCTATACTTAGTGTTTCTCTTAGTTTTCCTCTATTTATGGAGAATGCAGCCACTAACCAAAAAGCAACCATTCGAGGCGGATCTTTTGTTGGGGAAACAGACACAGAAACACTAGTCATGAGGCCGATTCAAGGTCTTTGCGTGTTTCCTTAAATTACAGTTTTGGAGAAAGTCCCTCGAATCTGAAGAGTTGAGCTTCCTAATTACATGCCAGATCATAACTGTCCTTATACTCTGATTTGGCTAGACATGAATTAACTACAAAATGTAACTTATATAAGTGTTGAAGATTTTATACAGAATGATATTTACATGTAATAAAATAACAATACATGTTCGTCAGATTTGGCAAGAATTGACTCATTAAGTAGTCATACTACTATTTACAAATAAACATCATGATATGCCATGCTCAACCAGGAGACAACTACAGGTTCATCGGATAGGTGAAGTTCGACATCTACGATGTATATACCCGGTAGGATCCATGATCCATGGAAAGAAACAGTCCAGGATGCTCTGCGCTGGTACTGTGAATTTGCAACGGAACTTCTCCGTGCTTAAAACACACTTATTGATCGGCCAATGATGTTACTGACCATTAGAGGCCTATACATGCCGCAATTCAGATTTCTGCATACTTTGATGGTTTATTTTTTCTTTGCAACGCCTTTCACCCTGCCTTTCGTTACACCCTTTGAATCTGGAGTCTTCTTTGCAACCTCAGTGTTTTTGGCATCATCAGCCTTCTTAGCCTCCTTAGTGGGCTCAAGGTCCGGAGCCGAACTCCTTTCACTTGGGCTCGGGGATGGCAGAGGTGTCAATCCCTCCCTGAATTCCAAGTCTTCAAGTTGGGGCTGCTCTTCATAATTAAACGCCTTCTGCCGCGTTAATTTCTTAACTGATTTAGGGTCGCTTGTATTCTCATTCTCGAAGGCCAGATTCACTTCGCCTTTCTTAACAGTCTTGTTTTCTGGCTTGTTATCCTTCGCCACAGCAGTGCTCACTGCTTTGGCTTTTCCTTTCCCTTTCGGGGTGGGGCTCGGGCTAATTGCCTGCAAGGATACCATACTACTCATCATCGAAACTTTGCGCACCCTCTGTTCTTCCTCCTCCTTCAACTTCTTAATCTTCTCGTACTTCTTTTGATCCCTCTCCTTGTCGAACTTCTCATATTCCTTGTACCCCTCCACGTCACCAGTCAGCTTGAGGATTGCAGGATTCCGCATGTAGGTCGGCCAGTTCTTTCTCTCATGATTGGCACCCTTCCCACTGAGTCTGTTCATACATTTGTAACAGGCTAACTTCTCGATCGTCCCTTTCGGGCAACAGCAACTGCAGTAGCCTTCCATGCACAATGCCAGCAGGAAGACAAGGACGCACGCGATGGCACCCGAGCCGAATCCCCACGCGTAGATTACTGGTTGTTCTGAAATCAGGGAGAGCCTGTGGTTTAATGAGGGCAAGACTGGTTGTTTTCTGACTGGATCCGTAGAATACTGTCGCATGGGAGCACACAGAACCATTAAATGGCAGACATTCACCTCTGTGTTGAAGATATGTTGGTGTTTCATAAAAAAATATCTTCCGGCAGGACCGTGCTTCTCCAAGCAGTATAATTGAAAAATGATTTAACTGCAATAAGCAATGCACTAGAACAAGGTGTAATCCGGGTCCTGTCTAAAATTCACAAGACCGTGTCCAAAACTGCCTCGCAACACTGCCGAAAATCATATTCAGAGATTAGCATCAGTCTGATACTATACATGGTGGTAATCAGGGACAATATCCACCTGGCCTGTACATCCCACGCCCAAGTTGTCCCTTTAATAGCATGAGATGACAAGTGTGAGTTCTGTTTAAACGCTGTTAGATACCTCAATTTTGTAAAAACAATGTAGACAAATTCTGTTCCGACTGAAAAATTATGTGCAACATACCCATGAGCTTGTAGTCACACCAATAGTCTTCGTCCGACCCCGTCCCGCTGTAACCACAATCATTGACGCCATCACAGCGATAGGAGATGGGAACACATTCCCCGTTCGGACAGGAGATCATGGGTGTCATGCAGCGAGCAACTACAATGGAAAAAAGTCAAGTAAAACAACTGACTATAGAGAGATTCATAATCGAGAGACGTTCCAAGCTAAAGCTATACCTAGGACGACTTCCGCAGATGACAGATGCTGTCATCAGACCAGATGTGATTGGTCAAGTGAAGGCAAGAAATTTTACATAATCTTTAAAGGGACAACTTTGGAATCCGATATGTTGATTTTTCAAAATGGCTTCCAGCAGGCCCGTGACTTCTCCAAACAGGACATTTGAAAAAAAATCATTGAACTACTATTACTAATGATAAAAAATGCACTAGAACGGGGTATAACCATAGGCCTGTCCGAAATTCACCAGGCATGTCCAAAACAGCCTCGCAACACTGGCGGAAGTCATTATTAGAGTATCAGCATTCGTGTGATACTACAAGTGGCGGAGCATGGTGTCAGGGAGCAGGGGTATTATCCCGTGGCCATGTAGATCCCATGCCCAAGTTCCCTCTGGTGGTCACATCAAAAAAACTACTTACAATTGATTGGGTTCTGCTGACTGTTGTATCCATGGTATACCAACTTCCAGGTGGCTCTGAACCCAGTATTCACCCCTTCATAGTCACTGTAAAACTTCACCCAAAGCCACTTGCTTCTTGATTGCACAACCATATTAGTACTGCTGTTACAGACTACGGCCAAGAGGGCCTCTTTTGAGCTGCCATCCCGAATCTAAAGACAAAAATGGTAGGATGGATGATTATTTTATCAATCTCCTGCAACAAAATGCTCACAACAATCCTAATGATAAATCAAGTCAAAATCGTTCAAGGAAGGGAATGCAGGGAGACTACCGATAAAGTAACAGCCCTTCTGACGGCTGATCAGGGGGAGTTATCAGCGGTGAAGGATGGATATACCCCAAGGAGGATACCGCGGTGATATACCCACAGCGATGGTGGATCGGCATGAAGAAATGCGCAATTGTGGAAATGAGCGGTCTCCGCGAGGGGAGCTACAATATAGATTACGGACGGTGTTCCTGTGATTGTTCAGAATGGAGATACATGTAGTTTGGTGTCTCATGATCAAAAGACACGGCTTTGGCGAGTTTCCCATACCTCTAAGTAGTCCCTACACGACCCGTTAAAACCTTCCTGGCCAGCAAACGATGGGATGGTCAGTGCTACAGAGTAGTTATTACATGCCACGAACTTCCAAATGCATTTGTCCATAATTCCATAGTTGTTTGGGTAGTTAGGAGATTTGATTTCTCCTGTGTCGTCTTGACTATTGATGTAAAAGAGGCCGCCGCAGTTTGTTGTGTCGAGACCTGTAAGAAACGTACACCATGAGCAAGTGGCATGTCCTTTAGTTTCCTACCATCACATGGGATGGGGCCTCAATCTTACAAAAAAATGTACCAAACGAGTCCACTGTTCGTCCGCTCAGGTCAAACTGAGGTGTATCTTCCTGCTCCGAGGCAGCAGAATGGTGAAAGAGGAAGTCGTTAAGAATCGAATCCACAGGATATGAAAAAAGGAGGTTTGATAGAAATGACCAGAGAACTGGCAAATAACCAGGACCTATGACAGATCAGGGAAGTCAATTGCCTATCTATTGAACTCTACTTAGTATGGATCACAAAATACTGACCAACTCAAAATACATGTAACAGATAAAAAATAATAAAAGACATTGGGTGATATGAATAAAAACTAGCAAATGCTTTTATCTAAATCTCCATGTACATTTACACTAGGCCTTCCTGTACAAAACCGGAGTAAAAGCATTTGCTAGTCTTTATTCAAATCACCCATTGTGTCTTTTAAAAAGCTATCTCATTTGAACTTACCAATGATTGGACCAGCGAACATCAGCACCAGCCCTATCACAGCTACATTCATCATTGCACTGAGATGTGTGTTCCAAGAATAAAATCTGAAAAGAAAATGAATAAAGGGGATAAACAAGCTACCAATACCTTGTAAACTTTGTGTTCGATTTTTTGGGCAAAACTAGAGATGACAATAAAGAAGCTACATTTGTCTGTGGAAACATGTAGCACAACACACTGCACAATCAGCAGAGTATGCGGCCCTTGAGCCTCTTGTTTGTGTAGCTTTTATAGTATTGAGGATGATTTCTCGCCAGTTTCGCGATAAGTGGGAGGGGGGGGGGACATTTGGCTGGAGAAAACTACATTTAAAAATCATCCTGGTCTACAAAAACATGATTCAGTCGATTCCAGTGAGCTTGTTTACTGTAGTATTTAACTGTGCGAAGAATTTCGCATCCAATCAGAGGGAATAATTTTTTTTTCAAAACTCTCTGATCAAAGGAATAGTAAAGGTTCTCTAATATTTAGAGTAAAATCAATGTTTTGTGGTTCATTGTGGGCCTTCGAAAACAGACCTTTACAGCCGAGATATACATGTATATTTTTTACAGTCTACAAAGATGTTTATCACAGCAATTACATGTAGGATGTGACTGGCGACTGCCACATCGAGCTCCCGTATACCACTCAATCAGTGACATTTTAAGGAAATTTCGGACCACATTGCCACCATCACAACCGAACTTTCAGGCATCAGTCTCATCCATGAGAACCTCTATACAAATGTTGGTAGTCTTATACGAGTTCTTCCCCTAGCCATGTGGCTGTCGCTATCCGCCGCACCTGGGTTGGAGGTCGTCTTCGTTGACGGCGGCAAAAGTATATGCGGGTTGTGTGGTTGAACCTCCCTGGTTCAAGTGAGAGGTATCAAACTTCAAGAATAGGTAGTGAGGCAGACGAACGAGTCACTCATATCTCTTGAAGAATATCACTTTGTTTGAAATCGTCAACCCAACCATCGACGTGAAAATAGATATTGGCCAACTCACCACCAGTTGTCATGTTTCTGTCTTGTCTTGTCTTGTCTTGTCTCCTTCCTCTTCTTCTTTCTTGATCCTTAAAACGTGGATATTTTAGTATAAGCTTTGACACACTGACGCTAAGTCGCCAAGACGATTCTTTCTAACCACTGTCATATGCCTATGTACAAAGGACACCAGGCCTAGTTGTGCAAGTGCTGTCCAAAAGTATGACGAAGTTTACATTGAATTGAACCACAAACAGATCTTAACAGCACAGACAGGACACTTGGCGAATTCAATCCCTGGTGGGCATTATTTGTTTATGACAGGCGTGAGAGGATATATCAATAAAAGGCCAAGGTAGACTCAATCAAAATGTGTTCATTTTGGCTTTGAGTTGGCCTACGTGAAGTGGATTATTGGTGACCTAGTTAACGTATTAATCCTGTTTGCGCCCGGGTGATCTTCAATACTGATCATCTGTCATTAATTCTTTAGTCCAGTGTAGAAGTAGAATATGTCCCCCTGGAAAAAAGTGTCCGTCGCTATTGGTCTGACGAATTATGGTGAAGACCTATGGTTTTACAGAGGCCGTGACCGTCAACAGCTAAAAGATAAAAGGTATGATTAAAACCTCTTACCAAACAAGGGAGGCTGTGCTAAAACATCCCTTATCCAACCTATGCGTGGCTCAGACCCAATGGGAGGCCTGGTTACGAAGGGGCCAGGGCGAGATATGGGTAAAAATGTCCCAGACATCGTGGCCTAGATGACCGAAGACAAAAAAAGTTTTGGTTGTGACCCAAACTGCTCCTCACAAATTTTAAATCGGATTCTTCCTTCAATCTTTCTTTGGGTAATCACTCCGCCAGTATCTTCCTCCAGCCAACCCGAACATCGGCGTCAGAGATGGAAGACCAATCCTCAGACATATATACCAAGACCTGTCATTCCACTCCTCTGCCTCCACCAAAACAGGACGACAAGGTTGTGACGAAGAAGTTGTTATTGTTATGTCCAAAAACTACAACCAAGTCATTAAAGCATATGATTTCTTCATTCATCACAACTGCGGAGGTCGAAGGACCAAGTCCTGGTCCTCATTTTACCTAAGGTAGAGTTGTCCTCGTCCGTTTTGATTGTGACCTGGAAAGGCAAAGTACACAAGGGAACCTATAATGATGTTCATTGGACATCGTGTGTGGATGTCCCACTAGATGTCTAATGCCAATGGGGATAACCAGACTTTCCACATGTAGAATTGGATGAACAGTGGAACCTCTGTAAGTGGACACCTCTCTATTAAGAACACCCTCTCTATTATGGACAGTGCACTTGAGTGGACATTCCATTGAATTTGGCCTTGGACTCCTCTCAATTATGGACAGCTTTTGTCGCCCCCAAGGGTGTCCTTATCAGAGAGGTCTTTTGATGTTTTGACCAACTAGTCTTATCATACTGGTAGGTTGTACTCTTTGTCTTAGGCTGTGACAGAGGGGGCTCTAGCATGTGGATGGGTTGTGCTGTGCTACATCAGGCTGCGTATTTCATAGATTGTTACCTTGAGGCATTGGGTGATATGAATAAAGACCAGCAAATGCTTTTATCTAAATCTCCATGTACATTTACACTAGGCCTTCCTGTACAAAACCGGAGTAAAAGCATTTGCTAGTCTTTATTCATATCACCCATTGTCTCCATTTGATGTTCCCTGGTTGAACCAAAGGAAATGTCTTCACTTTGTGCTTGGCACATCACAAGGTTATCAATAAGCGAGACACAGAATTGAAGAAAACTGCACAAGGGCACAGTCTATAGATACGCAGCCTTAGAAATTCTTCCAGTAGTTTTAGGAGTTTAAGGGAAGCGTCTCATTGTGATCATTTACGGTCAAAATACTTGTTTCTCAGGGTTTTTTTTATTGGGACCTGAAAATGAGGTATCCAGGTAAACAATGCTTGGTACACTCCTGATGCAGTGGTATTCACCTGGGGCCTCCAGAAAAGTAGTATTTCAGGATGACAAAATTAGGCTATGACAGGAGCCTAATGCTTGATAACTGAGGATTTTAGTCAGAAACAAACACAAGTCAAGTCCTTTTTGTAAAATAATCTATAATGTTTATTTATGAGTAAATTTCCAAACGCCTTTATTGGTAATAATATTTACAGCACAGAATACAACACATACAGCATAATATGAGACATAAATCTGATTATGAGGCATACATTGTACTTGACAAATCAAATTTATATGTACATTACAATTACAGGGAATAATCATCACTTTATGATGCTTTCGCGTAGACTCGAATACAGTGTCATATAAAATGTCCCTCTTTATATGAATCAAGAACAGCGTGGATGAAAGAAAAACAGACTTTCACGAATCAACAATCGAACAATCATGAATAGCCAACAACTCTATGAAACACATTGGTCATTCATAACAGTGCAATCAAGTACAGTAATGAACACTGGCATTTACCTTGTCCATTACTGTACAGTACATGTAATGACAAATTGCATTTTACCTAGTCCATTGCTGTACAGTAATGAACACATGCATTTACCTAGTCTATTACTGTAGTGTAACAAAATCAGACTATGAGGTGGCTGGGCTACCGGGTCGCGTGACTGTCACTGAAGTGCGATGTGGAACTTGAAAGATTCTTCCTGAAAAAAAATTACCATAGACAACTGCTAAAATTTCATACCAACTAAACTCTGACAGCCAAAGGTAAATACATTTCTGAACAATAATGTGGTCCAGTGATATCTGAGCTTCAGAAAGCCAGGCATCTGCTGGTATCATTGTGACTTTTGAAAGACCCAATGCATCAGTCCCAACCCTGTTGCTTTGTAACGTTTGACATGGATTAGGGCAAGACTGTAGTCGTTTCTGCTGTTCCAGGACGTGGTACCTCAAATCACTATTCTGTATAAATGCTTGTGCTCATATCAAGCATTAATAAGGTCTTTCCCGAGTATGAACATGTGCGTGTCGATTCAACGTGAACTTCCGTGTAAATGTCTCTGGACAGAGTGGACATTTAAACGGCCTTGACCCTGTATGTCTCGTCATGTGCTGCTCGAGGCCGTGTTTGCTTCGAAGTTGATCGCCGCAGATCGGGCATGTTCTTAGCCAGGAGCCGTAGGGTAACTTGCCTGAGGATAACAAAGTCTGGAAGATATAGAACAATCTTATAAATTCACTTGTTAAAGCCCTTTTATTAACTGATGTTGATTTGGTTTTGCACTGATATCCATAGGAATTCCCTGCAGACAAAATGTACCAACGATTGGTGTTTAGAACCTGCTCTCTAAGAAAGAAAATGATGATAAACACCAACCTAAGTCTTCAAACAAATATATGATTGACTATACAGCCATGGTTGAATACACTATACCATATACCATTACTGATCCAAATCAGAAAAGCCAATGATGACACAACTTCAAAATACCACATCGAAAATAGCACAACTCCATCCGAAACAACTGCATTGCCTACTGCACCATGGGCATGACAAGGCCCAGGAGGTATTAGACCAATGTGAAGGACCAAATGCACCTGGGGGGCTGACATTCGACTCTCGAAGCTGTAGTATAGTCGCTATATCCTCAAAACTTGCGATGTTGATCTGCCAAATGATACTTCAAGTCACTAGACTGTATGAAGCCTTTACCACACTGTGTGCACTTATACGGTCGCTCTCCTGTATGTATACGCATGTGTCGGAGTAAGGAGCTGTTGTGAGGGAACCGCCGGCCACACACGAGACACTTAAAAGGTTTTTCTCCTGTGTGTCTCCGCATGTGACGAGCGAGGCAATTCTTAGCTGCCAGACAGGCACCACAGATCATGCACTTGAAAGCTCCCTTCGCTGGGCCGGATTTTTGACTTGGCCTTCGTCGATATTGAAATTTCTGTAAGCATAAACAGAAATATTTAGGATTTATGCACGTCATGAATAATCTTAACAGCAAAGATAATGCGGATACAAATTTCTAACTAAATGTGTAGTATAAAGCTGGGATGTGACAGTGGCAAGAGCAAAACACTGAAAAAAAATTCATGAGAAAATGATGTCCATGGCAGCGCCCTCACTTGCAAAATATGTCTCTGAAATAGTTGTTCTTTGTCTGATTTTGAAAATTCGAAGTTCTACAGAGAGCTGAACCATAGATTTTTCCAACTGTAGGGGATAAAACCCTCCCAAAATGTCTTGCCTGTAGGAGAAAGGAACTGTAACGCAGAGCATGCCTTCAGCCATGTGAAACTGACGCAGCAACCTCAAACCCAGAAGAGTTCCAAACAGTACTTTTCATATTAATATCACTTTTTCTTTGATGCCTCTGTGATGCTCAAGAAACAATGAAGAATTTGACAGCTATCGAAAACAATGTCTCTGAGCCTATTCTTTTTCTTCAATGCCTCCATGATGCTCAAACATGTGATACCTCAAATCACTCGACTGAACAAAACCCTTTGAACAGTATTTGCACTTGTATGGTCTTTCTCCAGTATGGATACAAATGTGCCTACGGAGGGAGTTATTCTGTGAGAAAGCCTTGCTGCACTGCGGACACTGGAATGGTTTCTCTCCTGTGTGGACCCTCATGTGACGAGAGAGGCAAGTCTTGGAAGACAGGCCGACACCACAGATCGAACACCGGAGGGCTCCTTTCATTTGTTGTGATTTTTGTAAAGGCTTTTCTGGAATGGGCAAGTTCTGTAAGATAAACAGAAAGAAACGGAATGAAAGATACCATCAATTTTGCAGACGAACTGGAAATGGCAGAAGCGAGCCTCATAGTTGACACAAAGCTACCATAACTAAACTGCACCTACATGTAAAGACAAAAAAGAGGTAAGAAAGTTTCTAAGACATTAGTACGTCTATAACACAACAGAAGTATAATTGGTACCTGGTAGACTGCATCAAAGCAAAACAGCAAGAACCTAGCTTAATGACTACTAGTACTGGTATATGGTTGCAGCATGGAGCATCCTGTATTAATACATGGGCCATGAACACCTCCATACTGAATGAAGCAGGGAGGGGCCAGAGTTTCCGGCAGTTCAACGCACAGAAGTACCAAGCACACTAAACAGAGCACATGGATATCTCTATTGCCAAGGCTAGTGACTGGCTCCCATATGATGCTGTATCGTAAGTACCAAGCACACTAAACAGAGCACATGGATATCTCTATTGCCAAGGCTAGTGACTGGCTCCCATATGATGCTGTATCGTAAGTACCAAGCAAACCAAACAGAGCACATGGATATCTCTATTGCCAAGGCTAGTGACTGGCTCCCATATGATGCTGTATCGTAAGTACCAAGCACACTAAACAGAGCACATGGATATCTCTATTGCCAAGGCTAGTGACTGGCTCCCATATGATGTTGTATCGTAAGTACCAAGCAAACCAAACAGAGCACATGGATATCTCTATTGCCAAGGCTAGTGACTGGCTCCCATATGATGCTGTATCGTAAGTACCAAGCAAACTAAACAGAGCACATGGATATCTCTATTGCCAAGGCTAGTGACTGGCTCCCATATGATGCTGTATCGTAAGTACCAAGCAAACTAAACAGAGCACATGGATATCTCTATTGCCAAGGCTAGTGACTGGCTCCCATATGATGCTGTATCGTAAGTACCAAGCAAACTAAACAGAGCACATGGATATCTCTATTGCCAAGGCTAGTGACTGGCTCCCATATGATGCTGTATCGTAAGTACCAAGCAAACTAAACGGAGCACATGGATATCTCTATTGCCAAGGCTAGTGACTGGCTCCCATATGATGCTGTATCGTAAGTACCAAGCAAACCAAACAGAGCACATGGATATCTCTATTGCCAAGGCTAGTGACTGGCTCCCATATGATGCTGTATCGTAAGTACCAAGCACACTAAACAGAGCACATGGATATCTCTATTGCCAAGGCTATTGACTGGCTCCCATATGATGCTGTATCGTAAGTACCAAGCAAACCAAACAGAGCACATGGATATCTCTATTGCCAAGGCTAGTGACTGGCTCCCATATGATGCTGTATCGTAAGTACCAAGCAAACTAAACAGAGCACATGGATATCTCTATTGCCAAGGCTAGTGACTGGCTCCCATATGATGCTGTATCGTATGATACCGCAGATCACTCGACTGAATGAATCCTTTCCGACATATCTGACACTGATAAGGCCTCTCGCCCGTGTGAGTTCGAACATGTCGGTTCAGGGCCTGCTTCTGGATGAACGCCTGGTTACAGTGAGCACATTTATAAGGTTTTTCACCGGTGTGCCTCATCAAGTGTTGTCGCATCGCAAGCTTAGTTTTCAGAAACGCTCCGCAGGTTGAACAATTGAACTTTCCGTCTTTTGTCATGGACCACTGCAAGGCTGCTGAACACTTTGACTTTGGCTGCAAAATAGTAGAGGAATAGCATTATTTACAACCGATGAGATTCACGACGTGTGTGATCTTTGACACAGGGTCTAAGCTGACCTGAAGTCCCCTCAATGAAAAAGAAAAGAAAATTGATTGTTCTCTCTCTTCCACTATATAAAACAAAAGTATGATTACTCCATAGTTCAGCCTACAGTATTAAACATTACAGTGCTGCACCTCGTATTAAAGGCCGACAGGTTAAGTCTATCATTGGGCTCAAACTCGAAAAAAGCATAAAAGCCAGAACAGAAAGTATCACCAGAAGAACTGAAAATTATCGAAGAATCTGATTTTTTGTGTTTTCAAACTCAACTTCTTCCTAGACATTGAGAGAAATGCATTGGAACAACTATAAAATATTCAGGAGGGTGATATAACAGAGGTTAAGACACCAAACTCCTTATCTGAACATCATGGGTCAATACCTGAGACAGAAATGTGACAACATTTGTGACCTTGGCGAAGACGTTTCACTGACATTCCTTATACCTGGTAGTGCCTATGCTTATTTTGTTTGTTACACGGTAATATTGCTTTACAAACATGTGAGGAAAAGGGCAGCTACGTCTCTGTGTAAATTGGTGGAGTTTTATGAGTCGACCCACTCGCAGCTGCATCATGGTAGAATCTGTCAGCAACATCAAGAGATCACTTATTCCTTCCCTGCCAAGGCCCTATGGTGCTCAACCATGTGGTATTTCAAGTGACTAGACTGAATGAAATCCTTGGAACAGTATTTGCACTTGAATGGTCTTTCTCCGGTGTGGATACGAATGTGTCGCTGAAGGGAGTTTTTCTGTGAGAAAGCCTTGCCACATTGAGAACACCGGTATGGCTTCTCTCCGGTGTGAGTCCGCCAGTGCCTGTGGAGGACTTGTTTCCGGGTGAATTTCATGCCGCAGACTTGACACGGGAATAGCACAAGAGGCCATGGGGAGGCTGGGGTACGATTCTGGTAGTACTGCAAGATAAAGTGCAAACCATCAATAACATAAGTACACTTGGTTTTGGAATGACATGGAATGCAAAACAGCCAACTATAAAGTGACAAGAACAGATAACATGTAATAAGAGCAGCAGTGTATGACTGCTGCTGGTAAGAGTCATCAGATCCTCCTAGAACTAGATTCCCATATTAGCATTCAGGCCAACATGGGATCATGAACCATGCGTCTCTTTCACTCCTGCGAAGCATCCAAGTTTTTGTCAATTCAAGCTATGCCTGTGTTTCTCAAAAGCATGCTTCCTCAGCGCACCAGATTCTATAAACGCTTTGCCACACTGAGAGCACTTGAATGGCCTTTCACCAGTATGGAGCTTCAAGTGCCTTGACAAGGAATTGCCGTGTGGGAATGCGCGTTTGCAAACTAGGCATTCGTATGGCTTCTCTCCTGTGTGCCGCCTCATATGTCTCTCTAACCCTTGCTTTGCCACAAGGTATACCCCACAGATATGACACCTGAATTGTCCCCTGCTCTCCTGCTGTTTGGCCAATCCAATAGACTGCAAAACAAATGTCAAGGAATTAGTACCAAGGCCAAAATGAAGACTGAACGGGTAGTGAACACACTTTTTCTGAATCTCAAATGTCTACAACAACTATTAACTTTTCCTCAATCATGATACAAAGTACGATGTACACTCATGGTAAAACACGTCTGTGGTTCGATCCTTCAGAATGATTGCTCAAGGTTTTTAGCTTCCGTTCCCAGTTTGTTGTGAATCTGTCTCAGGTGTCTAACAAGATGTTGGCCCTGACGGAACGTCTTCTGGCAGATATGACACGAGTACGGTTTCTCTCCTGTGTGAATACGTAAATGCCTCTGGAGAGAAAAGTTGCGAGAGAATGCCATGGAACACACTGGACACTTGTGTTGCTTCTCACTAAAGTGGACGTGGGGTGAGGAGAAAATCCCGGGGTTACCAAGTCTCTGACCAAACCCATGTTTCAGACCAGACAAGGAATGCCGAATACCAGCCGAATGACACAACACTTGGGATCTGCCCAGGCCAAGAGTCTGAAAAATATAACATCAGATTTAGGCCATATTGAAGCCCCTCAGTTTTTTTGGAGAAAGGAAAGGAGAAATCAAGGACATCAAGGAAATCTTGCCCCCAATATGCGGGTCTATAGTTAGAACATTCCATGCTGTAAAACATATTCAAGCATGACACCATGAAATTGTCTCGTGCAGCGATTTCCATTCTAACATAGCTCCTAACTGAGTCAAAGCAGAAGTTCCTTGGCCAACATGACACCATGCTAGAAACCACAGTAATATGCACACCAGACATAACCAGCAAGAGCAAACACATATCAAATGGTACACAATGGCTGTTCACTGTAAATGGAAGCTGGAACACGATTAGTGTCTTTCATGCTGAAGTGATTTTAAACAACACATTCTAATTCATGCAAAATCAAGTCTACTGGTAGCAGAAGTTTGACTGTTTAATCATCACAGTCTGAGTGTCTTTCATCTGACTGCGGTTCCTCCATGTATATGCTGTCAGTAAGAGATTCCGAAGGCTGTAGCTCGAACAGCTCTGGGTGCTTCTGACGCAGATGCAAGCGCAGGTTCCCAGACTGGATGAAGCGTTTGTCACAGATGTGACAACCGTGTGGTCTGACTCCCGAGTGCGTCTTCTCATGGCGTGCGAGACTTGAACGATTCGTAAAAGCCCTGGAGCAGTGACGACACGCATATGGTTTTTCTTTGGTGTGTTTTCGAATATGTACGACCATTGAACTCCGGGCCGAGAAGAAGGCTTCACAGATCATGCACTGAAACTTGGTGGGCGTGAGGCCAGATGCCGGGATTTTCCTCTCAAAGGCTGAAGTGTCCGTTTTGACATGGAACTGTAAGATAAATGAACACATGAGTCATTGGAAGTCATGCACAGTTTAAGAAGGATGCGTGACATACACTGAACAACATGCAATAGAACACCACGCTGAAGTCCCCCTTTAAGAGGACACAGACTATGTCAAGGAGCCAAAGGGACCATCTAAGAAATAAACAATATGCATAACAATCTGAATAGGTCTTGAAGCAAACGTCTGAGCTTCTCTACTATGAGCTTGATATAAACAGTCATCAAGCAAGCATTCATTCCCCCTCTTTAAGCATGTCAGCGTGTTTCTGACGTATATGTAGTTTCATATTCCCAGTCTGTATAAATCCCATGCCACAGAAGCGACACTTATGAGGTCGTTCCCCAATGTGAAGTTTGACATGACGGTAAAGGTTTGAACAACTGGTGAAGCCCATTGAGCACTGCCGACACTGGAATGGTCTCTCCTTGGTGTGTGAGCGGATGTGAACCCGTAATGAACTGCTAGAACCAAAGCCAATACCGCACGTTGGACATCGGTAGAACGAGACGCAGCTTTCTGTTGATTTCATGAGCAGAAGGGATGAAGCTCGACCCCTTGTGTAGGACTGTAAATGACAGAAGAAAATAGTCTTAGAATAATGAGGGAGTGGAATTATTGTCAAACCCTGCAGGTAGCGCTGTGACTCATGTACCTTTTCATGGCCTGTACATTGAAATGACATCTCCAACAGCTTTGCTTAAACCAACACTGACGCAAATCAAAATATGTTAATAAAAACACATGCATCATGGCAACGACAACTATAATGCTGTTGTTTCATCTGTTGTTAACTTCAAATGTCAGGATGTGTCACCATCCTCTTTTTAGAACTTGATCTTTTAACATCTCCATGACTCGCCATCATATGTCTATACAATGTATTACTCTGACTGAACCGTTTATCACACAATCGACACTTAAAGGGTCGCTCCCCTGAATGTGTCAACATATGGCGTTTGAGGTTCCAACCCGAAGAGAGCGTCATCCCACATTTTTTACAAGGATAACAGTACGAGCCACGTTGCTGGCTTGTTGAGGGTAGGTACGGTTGTCGTCTTGGCTCAAACCTCAATTTGCCAGGTCTCAACTGGAAAACACAAAGGAAAAAACCTGGCTTAGTTTTGATGAACACGTCTGTTGTTTTGTGGATTGATATACTGTAGAACCTCTCTTTTCGGGACACCCTCGGGACTGACAAGTGCTGTCCTTGATAGAGAGGGGCGTTAACAGCGAGGTGTCTGCTAAGGGAGATTTCATTGTACACATTCAAAATGAGCAACCTAACAGTTGGTAGAATGTTTTTGAACATTTTGTGATGTAATGCAGAATAGTATTCTCTATCGGAGCAATGTGACTAAACAGAAGTGATGCAGGCAAATAGGGCTTGTTACAATGCAATTGTGCTTTAATTTGCTATAGACAATTCTCCAAAATGACATTCTCATCTAGAAAGTTCCTTGTGATGTTTCGACATCATGTGATTCTTGAACGACGACGCTGTAATGAAACCGCGATTACATATCGGACAAGAATGCGGTCGTTCACCGGTATGAATTCTGGTGTGTCTAGTCAACGAATTCGAACAGGAAAATCTCCGTGCGCAATAGGAACACATGTACGGCTGCTCGCCTGTGTGGCGACGCATATGACGTCGAATATCCCGCTTCGTTGTGAAACATTTGGAGCAAACTTCGCACGCTATGAGCGAACCTGGCACTGAAGGTTCATGCAGCCGCGTTGGTTGGCTTGGTGGGTAGATCTGGAAGATTAGAATAGGGGATTTCTGTTATATATTCGCATGGCTAGAAAAGAACACTTTGAGCTCACAAAGTGTACTGATGTTTCAATTTGAAGTGCTCCTTCAGTTCTTCTGGCGAGTGACTTTCAAAGCCACACAAACGGCAACGATGCGTTTCATCGAGCCTATGAATTTTTTTGTGCCGCAACATTGAGAAGTTCCGTGCAAATTTCTTGCCACAGTGGGGACAAGGATATGGTTTTTCCCCCGTATGGCGTCTCATGTGCCGTACCAGATCCTGGTGGGTCCAAAGTGTGATAAAGCAAACTGGACAGCCGAACCGCCCCTGTTGGTTTGATCGTCGCCGTTGCTCCAACTGTAAGACGAATGAAGAAGACTCTAAGAGCAAAGACAGGATTACAAACATAAGATAAAGGGAAATGACCACGAAAACACACTTTTAAAGAATATGCATTTTTTTATTGAACTATATACTTGTAATAAGGTGTGAGACAATTAATGCATGTACACACTATCTCAATTTATATGCAAGTACATGTAGCTTACAAGACTACCGTACTTTATGACATAAGAATACAATTATTTCAGGTTTAACTGTACAATAACATCAAGGATGCACTTGAAAATTCAAAATTATCACCTCAGAGCAATCGGACCTCAAACAAACTACCTACAATATTTTACACAATTACAGAGAATGCAGAAGAAACAAAACACCAAAGAGTCAGAATGAAACATGGTCCCATGTGTTGATATAGAACAGTGTATAGGATAGAAAGAACATAGAGTCAGTAGAAGAATGCCTTGATATAATGCGTCATTTCTAACAAAATGACCGGAGGATGTCTTGTCACAGAACGAACTGGATCTTTCACTGTTAAAGAGTCAGGATGTGGTCCACAGTGCATGCGCAATCCTAGAAGCCAATGTGCACATCAACTACACACTCCTGCTTGTCAACTATCGATATAGAACAGTATACAGGAGCTAAAAGATAGACCCAATAAGGACTTGATACAATGTGTCATTCCAAAGAAAATAACCAGAGGATCCCTTGGCACTGAACAGACCTTTCACTGGTATTGAGACGATGTGCCATTTTCAGTGAGGGTAATCGTCCGAGTGTCTTGAACTGACAGAGGTATGCTTTGACACTACGTGTCGTTTCAACGAGAATGTCCGTGGAAATGCCTTGTCACAGAACCGACATTTAAAAGGTCGTTCACCAGTGTGTCTTCTAAGGTGATTGACGAGGCTATTTTTAGATGTCAGGTAAAAATTACACACCTCACACTGGTATGGTGTCTCGGCCTGTTTCGATCCAAGAAAACTACGTGCATCTAGCTCTGGATACTGAAAAACATGACACAAGACAAAATTTTAGAACATTTTTGGAGATAAAAAAAAAAAGGACATTTGACAGCTTTCTCCTTCATTTTAACTTAAGTGAGTCATATGGCAATTGTTTCCAACCAAAAAATAAGCATGTCCATTGTCAACACTATTAATCTGCATCCTTAAAGTGGACCCGTGAATGCCTCCTCAGATCCGAGGACTGGCGGAAGCCCTTGCCGCAAACCCGACAAGAAAATGGCTTCTCTCCAGTGTGAATCAATTTGTGTCGTCGCAACGACCACGTCTGCGTAAACGTCTGGCCGCAAATATTGCATCTGATCGATCGTCGTGTCCGATGAGTCAAAATGTGTTTCTTTAATATTTCCTCTGACGCCCATTGCACTCCACATATCTGACAATCAACGACCGAGTCGTTTCTCTGTGGTTGCTGTGACCTTTCCTTTAACCTCAGTTTATGGCTCTGGAACAAGCAAAGTCGAGGGTTAATGACTGTGAAATTTACACTGGGGGTGCGACTGTTAGTATAGTGTTAGTAGGCTACGTTTCAGATCAGGTATTATTTGAAAATTCAGACCAAAGTCAAAAGTGACAGGGAATTGCTGGGTGGCAACACTAGGACTTATCCAGGTAGAATTCTGATGCACAGTGCCATTTGCTGATGCACATTGAGAACGTCTATCTGCAGTGCTCAAGGAGGGACCAACTGCAGGGGATCCGTGTTCAGCCATACTTTGTCGGCAACTGAAGCCTGTACCCCATTCAAATCGTCTTAAATGAGGATTTATATCCTCCTGCAACGCACTCTCCAGACAATGAAATGAAGAGAAGACCAAGTGAAAAACGCGAAAATGTCTTGTCACATTTTTTACATTTGTGCGTTTTTTTGCCGGTGTGGCGGCACATGTGGATACGTAGCACCATTGTCGTGGAAACGGACAATCCACACGTCTTACACATTACGGAAGGTGGTTGGAAAGCTTGCCTATACGTTACAGGCCACTTGAACAAGTAAGGGAGGCAACTTAGTGTCAAAGTTTTAAGCCAGGCAAGAGAAGAACATTTCAGAATCTAAAGACAACAAATGGTCAATTGATAAACCATCAAGGAGAGAAAAATGGGAGAGTCCTGATGACAGAAAGTTCCAGAATACTCCTTGACAAAACCTTCAAACACCAAAAACATGCAAGATGAGGAAGACCATCACCACAAACACATCATCAGTCAATCAATATCTTTCTGTTAAAGGTCAAAATGACACTCCATAATTTCAAAAGTCGTACTATTACTGTCCATCAGGCCTGCTCTTTGCCTCGTTTCCTTGCACAAGAAGGTCATGATCGGGAGTTTTTTCTCCACATTTTTTGCAGACCAACATAATTCTGTCACTTCAGCATAAGATGGGTAAGCATGTGTTTTTTCTGATCACATGACTGGATAAAGCGTTTGCCACAGACTGTGCAAGCATGAGGCTTCTCTCCAGTGTGTAACTTAAGGTGGCGCCACAAGGAGGACTGGTATGAAAACCGTTTGAACATTTGTGAGGTTGTTCACCGCTGTGTCTTTGCATGTGGTGACGTAACGCCATCCTGGTCCCAAGGGTCAATCCACAGATCTTGCATGTAGCTGTGGGGAATACGTCCCTTGGAATGGGATACGCTACATGAAACTGAAATAAGTAAGGGAGGTAACTTAGCATCAAGGTTACACGAGATGAGAATATCAACATAGGTTTTCTCTCTTGTTTGTAATATGTCATCCAAGCGAGTATGGTGGTAAAAACATCTTGTTGAAAAAAATAAGGATGCTGTTTCATTTTGACAGCAGACACTGCAGTTAAGTAACAGAATCAATTTGGGTGTTTAGCACATGTGTATGAATGTTTCGTCAAGTCACTATTATTCTGAAACCTCAGGCCGCAGGTCTTACACCTATACCCCCAATCACCACAACAGACCCTCATATGGCGCAGGCGTGAGTTACTGTGCTTAAATCTTAGGTCACAGAAAGTACATCAATATGGTTCTTCTCCTGTGTGTCTTCGTTTGTGAACCTGGAGATTCTGAGCAGACGACAGCACCTTATGGCAGACGTCACACTCGTACGACTTGGCTCTCACTGCTCTGGGCATTCGACAAACCGCATGCAGAAAGGGGCCAACCAACTGGAAACAGAGAAGCAGCATGTAAGTTTTCTGTAGATTTTTTACGAACATTGATGTCGGAAATTGTTTCAAATTCATCACATCAAGTTAGGATCATCAAGTCTTATATTCAGAACATTTGTATGAGTGCTTTAATAAGTCATCGTTATTTGTAAACCTTAGACCACAGCCCCTACACCTGTACCCCCAGTCTTTAGTACGGCAGATCTTCGTGTGGTATCTACATGAGGTATAATAAGCAAACGACATTTTGCAAGATGGGCATTTATATGGTCTTTCTCCAGTGTGTTTGCGTTTGTGAACCAGTAGTCCGTTGGCACTTGCCAGAACCTTCTGACAGATGTCGCATTCATGCCACTTTGCCCGTTCTATTGACATCGAACCAACCACTTGCGGCAAGGGGCCCTCCAACTGCAAAGAGAAGCAGCACATAAGATTTCTGTCAGAAGTAGTTTAATATTCATCAGATCCAGTTACGATGATAGACTCTGATTAGCGCATAAAGTAAGCTACTGTTATCGCAAACCTTAAACAAGAGCCCCTACACCTGCAACCCCAGTTAAGTTTTCCGGAAAAATGATGCTGGGATGTCAAGCGTCCATCATGTACAACTGAGACCAGCAGGAATTTGACTGTTCCTACTTTTGCAGTTTTGGAGGGGTGGGCCGCGATGAATTTGATGGACATTCACTCCTTGGACATTTCCTCAGATGGCAAGTGCTGTCCTCAGATGGCAACGCAATGTCTTTATAGTGTATCAATCAGCAACTGCACCCAGAAAAAGTCAAATCCAATGTGAATTCTATAGATGATTAAGACATACACGACTGCAAGTATATGCATACTCGACAACAGTAAAGCAGTTTAAATGACAATATTATCTATTTTTACAAGTGAAGAGATGCAATTTCAATGTACTGAGCTGGACGAATTTCTTCCCACAATTCTCGCAAGCGTAAGGATGTTCTCCGGAGTGAATGAACATGTGTCGCCGCAATGAATTCGCGTACTTGAAGGTCATGTGACACACTGAACACTCCCGCGGCCGTTCGCCAGTGTGACGCATCAAGTGGGCTTTGAGAGAATTTCTAGTCGAGAGGACCATGCCACACACTGCACACTGGGTGTCTCCGCATGCACTCAGGGTCGAATTTTTCACACGTCCAATGTTCTGCAAGATAAGCAATGTATGTATTCTTGAGTGTTTTGAAACTATGTGGAAGTTTACGAATACCTTTCAATTTCAGAGTATAGGCTCCTGTATTACAGCGCCCCGGAGCCAAAAAACTGAAAAAAGATTCTAACTTGTTTTGTTCAGACTACTGAAATGAACAATCATGTGTTTCTTGGCGTCAGAAGCTTGGATGAAGCGCCGATCGCAAAAATCACATTTGTGCGGTTTCTCGCCCGTGTGTAACTTTTTATGCCGCCATAGCGAGTTGCGAAAAGTGAACGCGAGATCACAGAACGGACATTTGAATGGTTTTTCCTTCGTATGTATCAGCATATGACTTGACAAAGACGTGCTACTCTTCAAACTTTTGTTGCATATCATACAAGGAAACCTCGACGCAGACTTGCTTATGGGGAGACCAAGGTGGTGAGATTGATTATGACGCTGGCCGGGATTGGGCGGTGGTGACATCGCGAACTGAAGTGAGAGAAAGACACATTATACCAGGACCCATGATGGAAAACATTTCAGGTGTAGATTTTGAACGCACCCTAGTGTATGTACTCCATCTTTCCAACTGGATGGTAACTCATTCAGTTATATCAAGATCCAGGGAACAACATGCAATGGATGGAGCATGTGTTTGACCCAAGCATAGCAGACCATGTCTTCTTTTCATGCCAGTCAGTAAAATCATAACATTCATCTCTGAAAATGCAAGGATGACCAGAAGCGTATATCGATCTGCCGTATGGCATTCCTTGGTTTTCATATCATGGCATGGTACACTCTTGGTGATGAGTTTTCAAATGTCGGCTGAGAGAGTTTCTGTGATTGAAGATCTTGCCGCACTGACGACAAGGAAAATGAACGTCCCTGGTATGTACACGTAGATGGACCTTGAGATTGGCGAGTTTTGAAAGGACACGCCCACAGATATGACACTTCAAACTCTTAAGTTTATCAGGGTGGGTGGACTTCAGAAGACTAGGGGGACGCACATTTCTCGACTTTGGGATACGATTGCACAAGCTCCAGCTTGGTTCAACAAACTGCAAAAAAATAATTAAGACTATAAGATGTCTGCTGCAGTTCTGTTTTTAGTTTGAATTTGGTCTTAACAACTTTTCCTGCCAGGTGTTTTTGCTATGACAAACCAACAGTAGACCCAGGTAGCCATTGCAAGGGACACATTTGGGCAAGAGTAATAACACAGGAAAAGCGTCTCGCACAAAGACATGCAAGAAACAAGTTTTGTCTCTTAAGATATTTTATTAGAAAAGACTCTCAGAAGGGTTACAGCTACAATACATACATCAATCAGATTTAGAATATGATGGTGATATTCTTGTCCTTTTTAATTACAGTAGACCTCTCTATTAAGGACAACATTGGGACTGTCAAATGCTGTCCTTATTAGGAAGGTGTCCTAATTACAAGGGTCAAATTGTCCAGAAACAATCCATAAGGAACCAAAACCACTGTCCCTTAATAGAGAGGGTGTCCTGCAAAGAGAGTTGTCTGAGGTTCCACTGTATTTGCCTTCTGCATTGTATTAGTGTTATCTTTGAATCACTGAATATCAAAGAGATCATATTCACTACATTGTCTTATCCTCATCCACCACCCCAATGTGTCCCTGGATGGCACCACGCTTCATCACAACATTGTGTTTCTGTCTCACATGCCGATTTAGTGAGTTACTGTGGTTGAACCTGTCGCCGCAAAAGCAACACGTAAAACGAACATTCTTTGTGTGCACACGAAGATGGACATGGAGATTGGCCGCGCTTGAGAGACCACGGCCACAGATACGACACGTGAAACCACGTGAATGACCCGTAGACTGTCCCAGTCTCTCCCGGAGGTCCCTGGTCAACACATTAACACCCTTTACCGCTTGGTGGCCTCTACTCGCCCTGCCCCTCCCTCCAACACCGTGGCCTTGACTGACACCCAGCTGTCCCGAGTCGTCTTGCAAGCAGGGATGGGCAAACTGTAAGACAAACAGGGAACAGTAGCTTAGAATCTTTGTGTGGTTGAAGCATTGGAGATATGTCAGAATATCGTATCCCCTGCAATGGCCTAATTGGCGCTTTATTTAAGCAGCAACGACAACAAATTGTCCACTGCTGCCCTCTCACAAACCACCTTAATTCTTTTTTTAGCACGTCTCAGGACTAGCTCCTGATTGGTGCTGCCACCATGGTAGCCAAGACCTAAAGGAACCTGGTGGACTGTTAATAACTGATTGTACCATTAGCAAGAAATCAATAATTTAGCCCCGGGTTCCAGTTTTTTATTCTAACATATATGATTTCCATCCTTACATCAACAGAACCTACTCTTCACAACTTCATTGATTTTAAAGAATTCTACCAACTGAAAAATGTCAAAGCTTAGCTTACAAACCAGAGAGATGAATCAAGGGGAAAAGACAATTGGGAGTATGCTATTCTTTTTTCTTCTGTTGTCTTTATATTCCCATTCAGTTTAAGCAAACGAATATACCCATCGCTCCTGAATATCAAAATCATTATCTTCAGCTGTACTGTACACAACTCTGCAATGAGCTTTGTCATCTTCAATTCATCAATTCATCTGAATTCTTGAGTCCACTTTTCTGAATTACTACATTTTTCCAAAAACAGATCATGTCAATCAATTCTAGATATTTTTCCATCCAAAAAATCATGTATCAACCATATTTTTAAACCTACTTGGTCATAGTTCTGTCCACAACATTTCTATCAGATAATTACCCACCATATGGGCTTCCAGACGGAAAATTTTGCACCGCCATCTTGATTGTCTACAAACGACAACATTTCCAATGTGCGCCAGTCAGAGCACCACTCACACACAACAACCCTGGGCACGCCAGGTTGTCTGCATAATTATCATAACCCACTTCAACTCCACATGCCAGCACTTCAATGCCAGCCCAGTCACCCCATGATAACAATGAGGGGCAACTGGTTACCATGGTGATGTCAGGCGAATATTGATCTAGACCACTGGTTGGTATACTGTAGCAGGTCTACTACAGGAGAGCAATACTCTGTACAATCCTATAGGAGTGAATATAGTCTAAGCTGTTACCGGCACTCTGCCAACTGGTGGAAAGCGCTTACGTGTAAATGGTTGGTAGACAAAGCTGGTGGTATAGCTATGTGTTTTACAAGCAATGTGAACTGACTATGGCAGCAATATGCCAGTTTTAAGGAAGTGGAAGGCAACCAGAGATGAATCAAGGGGAAAAGACAATTGGGAGAATGCTATTCTTTTTTCTTCTGTTGTCCTTATTTCCGTTTGGTTTTTTACAACTTCAGAAGCAAACTGATTAACCCATCACTTCTGAATAATATATTATACTATTGTAAACCGTAGATTTTCCTCCTATGAGTTTTCCAATACAATGCCACACACTGTGTACCAAACCAAAAAGCCCAATACCTTAAACATGTAGGCCTATAAACTCATTAGAACCAAATTAAGCCAGGAGCAAGGACAAGTCGGCCAGACAAACAATGCCATCAACAGAGGGAAGAGAGAAAGTGGACTGAAGAACAGCAAAAAGAACTCATCCTTTTAAATGATGTTTATTCAAAAGTCAAACGATATGTACAGACAGATCATTACAACATTTATTGAAAATAACGACCTTGGGCAAGCCACTTCACTCTAGCAGCTAACAGATGTACCCAGTATCATCTACATAGCTCTTAAGGTACATGTACGGAACATGAAATAACTGAGGGATCAAACCTTTGAGCTGAGCTGATCATTCAACTGCCAGCACCTTATTAGTTTAGACCTTGGTGACTTGACGATGTTAAGCAGCGCAAATGTGTCTTCAACTCTTTAAAGTAGTTGAAATTCTTGTCACAGGATTTGCAATAGAGCATCCCATTTTTACCCTTTGCATGTGTATACATGTGCCGTTTGAGGTGCGACATTTGAACAAACTCGCGCGGGCAGTACACGCACTTGTAGTCACCCTTATTCGTATGAGTGGCCATGTGCACTTTAAGACTCAAGGCCCATTTGAATTTCTTCGGGCAAAACTCGCACGGGAAAATCCTGAGGGCAGCACCATGTTGGAAGTTTTGCATCTGACCTTGTCCACTAAAGTCAACCCCCCACTTTGTCTGAAAAATACAACAAAGCAAATTTTATAGCCTCACTTAAAATTTTTATTCCAACTCAAAGAAACCTGTGAGGGCTACATTTTGCCTTTCCACAATGGCTGAAATGAGAAAATTTTTCAGGATTGCAATAAATGAGAGGACCAGGTTTCCTTTAACCAAGATTGCCTCAAGCCTGTCGATCCGCTAAATGGCTCACTCTGTGCACCCTCAGATGGTCCTTACGTTTAAATGTTTTGCCACAGAAATCACATTTAAATGGGCGGTCGGACCCGTGGACAGTCATGTGACGCAACAAATCATGCTTTTGAATGAAGGATTTCTTGCAAATGGAACACGTATAGTTCCCCATACTGGTGTGCTTGGCAAGTATGTGTGCCTTTAACACACTATCTCTCGAGTAATCCTTGCCACAGTGAGAACAGTGGTACGTAGTGCTACTGGTATGTTTTCTTGTAAACCCACTCGGTGTGGGGATTTGACTTGACCCAAACCAATGAAAGTCAGACTGAAAAATACAAACAGTGTCTTGCGTTAAAAAGGAAAATTGGTCACACTACAGTAGATGATGGTTCCCAGCAGCCCACTCGACAGGGTTAGTTGGATGAGGTCATTTTTGTCCCAGATCATTGCACCCGTGAAATTTTCACCAAGGCCTGGCGGGCCCAATCGCTCAATCGGTATTTAGCGGAAATGTTGGCATTAATGCTATGACTGTAAATGAGATTCACTGAATTAGATAAAGCTTCGTGTCACTCACACATTTAAGAACGAACAAGTAATTTACTCCAAAGAGCAGGTTACAGAAGATTCAGAATTTCACTTTTCATCCTCTTGTCATTCCAGCCTTTGTCGGTTAACGAACCTGCTCTTGACAAGTAACAACCTGAATCATACTTGTATATAAACCTGGACAAAACCATGCAGCAGGCTAAAGTGCATGATGATGTAGGATTAGGGGAACATCCAAACATGCTGTCCAAAGACAACTTCATATGAAATTTAGTTTGTTTTCCCATGAAAGTGTTTTAACTTATTGTGATCGTGCAAATGATCTTTGCGTTTAAACGTCGCTGCGCATAGTTGACATTTGAATGGCCGCTCAGTTGAGTGGGTCCTCATATGACGCCGGAGACGCCAACCTTCGACAAAGTTTTTCTCACACATTGGACACGGGTGAACAACGCCCGCAATGCTATGAGAGGCCTGAATGTGAAGTTGCAGTGTCTCTGCAGAATTGTAACTCGAATTGCACACGCTACAAAGGTGTTGGTCATAGTTGAAGTGGCCGGGTCGTTTCAATGTGTCTGTTGGCCGCCAACTCGGCCAGTTCAAAGGTGGAAACGCCTGGAAAATACAACAATGCTTTCTTTTAGAGATATGAAAGTTTAGCATTCCAGTATCAGGTCAAAGGAGGCTGTCACTGTCTCAGTCTGATCAAAGTAATGTCTTTTTAATAGATGGAAGCCATCTTGGTCTTTTAGGACACATTTTGGCTACATTTTTTCCAATATTCCTCACAAGTCACATGACCCAACTTTTTGTCCCAGGATGTTTGCCAGACACAAAACTCTTAAAGGTATTAGAGCATAATACGAAATGTTGAAGTACTGGATGATAGCCA
Organism: Lineus longissimus; assembly: GCF_910592395.1. Classification (NCBI taxonomy): domain Eukaryota; kingdom Metazoa; phylum Nemertea; class Pilidiophora; order Heteronemertea; family Lineidae; genus Lineus; species Lineus longissimus. The sequence goes on along the minus strand of NC_088312.1, from coordinate 7,014,870 downwards.
AGGACTCATCAGCCATTCAGTCTAGCACGTTGCTTTTGGTTGTAACGTAGTATGGAAGGGGATGACCACCAAACAACAACCGTATCAATAAAAGAAGGGACAGCGGTGTTACTATGAAATAAATTGTTTTATTTAAGCCATGGCAGTTTCAGTGAATAGCATGCAACAATCACATACATTTTACATTCAAATAACGTCACTTATAAACTGCCGACTGCAACTTTTTGATTTTGATAGTACGTATTTTTATAAGTTTTTCCTCTGACAGCAGTTTTTACGGATATAAAAGGAATTTCAGTCAATTGTCCCATCAAAGCAAGGTCTATTCACACTCCATGAAACATCCAATACTATACCTCAGGTCTTCCTAATGAAGAGAGGAAGACTGGCCAAAGGACACCACCCTGACAACAAAACTCTGGGGCTATGTGGTGGAACTATCTAGGACAGCCAACTTCATTACCAACAACGGGCCGACTGTCCAGTGTGCATCTTAAAAAAAGTTTGAACAGAGAAGAAGAATGCCTCAGGTTACCGGAGCCCAAACACCATGCGCAACCCTTTTATGTTGAGACAAATGGTGCACGTGTTTGAACTTTGCCCCGCAAAAATCACAGGTGAAGCTGCGCGAATCTGTATGCATCAGCATGTGCCGCTTGAGGTAAGACTTCCAAAGGAAGAGTTTATTGCAGTGGATGCATTTATGCTTTCGGGCGAGTGGAACCATTGACGCTGAGGACTGGTGGTACAACTGAAAGAACAAAGGAGGCTAGGTTGAGTCGTGGATTAAAAATCGGGCCTCAATCACAAGGAAATACCAGCTTCTGAACATCTGAAGAAGAGACAAACAAAATACATCCTCCAACTGAATAATATAAACACAAATGCAAGTAAGCTAAATTTTATCACGGTCATCATTGAAGTCCTCTAATTTCATGGGATTCTGATTTTCTTCTGAACACATGTCTATTTCACGAGATGGATTCTCCTCTAAGCCTGGGTCATATTGTGAAGGCCCTTGATCTGTTCCAGGCATGGGATGAACAGATTCCAAATCTACCATTCCTGCAGATCGGAATGCTGAGGAATCGACAAGTTTACGCGGGTCCTTCATAATCCCAGACAACTCGACCCTATCCGATGTCTTCGAAAACTTTGCATGTTGTACGTGCAAATGATACTGAAGCTTATCCTGGCGTTTGAATGTCAGAGAGCAGAATTGACAACTAAAGGGCCTTTCATCCTGATGGACGACTAGATGGCGCCGCAGGAAAGACTTCCAGGCGAACGATTTTTGGCAGATGTGGCAAGTGTGCACTTTCATGGGCGATTTTGGAGAAGGTTGGCCCATGAATCTACGACTAGAACTTGTATGATAAATGCCAAACTGAAAAATACAGAAAAAACTCAATTACTTGACTGGCTTGTTCAAAACCACTTTAGCTTAACAGAGTGGTTAAGTCTTTGCGTGAAGAACCGAAACTCCTTGAGAAAACACCTCAATACATTGTACCTGGTGCACTGCAAAGAAAGAACACTGGTATGGAAATAACCCCTTAGAGCCAACATCATGTATGGCTGGCTCAACTCGAAAACGAAGCCTGGTTGTGGGTTTTTTCTATCTGATCTGATCTCTATGGGTGGGAGGAGAGGAAGAGAACAATGCTAATGATGACTCTACATGTATTCCAAGTTACAACGTCCACTGGCTCCACATCTAAGTTTATACAACGTCTACTGGATCTTGCCAGAAGCGGAGCCAATGTTTTGGTTATTTAACCCGGAGAACGGTCCATATCTCTGCCAAGATACTTCATTATGAACATGGATCATGTGTGCTGCCAACTGATCAGAACGTTTAAAATCTTTGTTGCACTTCAAACACATATGTGGCCGAGCTTCAGTGTGTGTTGCCAAGTGTCTTTTCAAGTAGGATTTCCATGGAAATGACTTGTGACAAATAGGGCAGAAGTGCGGGGTGAACTCTCCGGCCTGTTTGGGGGGTCGTTGTGCCGTGTCTGGTCGCATACCAACACCAGGAGGATAGCTGAACTGAAAATAGCAGAATTAGGGATTCAGTCTTCCGGTTTTCACCTCTTCTTGAAAAACAATGAATTGCAAATGCCAAACTAGTGAAGAGTCAATAATATATGGCACTTATGACAGTACTATTAATTACATTTTCATCATAAAGTGTCATTTAAGTCCTCTATGAATGTTAAGTTCTGACCACCAAAAGCGGAGGCCCCCTCCTTTTGGTGTCTGGAAACATGCTCCTTCCAATGATCACGCCGTTTAAATGTCGCACCACATTCTTTGCAAATGAACTGCCTATTTCCAGTATGGATCAAAAGATGTCGCTTCAAATGAGACCTCCAGGCAAATGCCTTCTCGCAGTACCGACAGAAAAGAATCTTTGACGGGTTATTAGATGTTGCGCTCAATCCACAGACGTGTCTCGGCAAACCGAACCTGTCCAACTGAAAAGACAAGCAAAGAGACTTCATTGGGATACGCCAATTTATTTCCTCTAAACAGACATGGACCACAGATTACACATTGGGTGAGGTCAAATTAGTTAGTATTGCTACAACGTTTTGCATGCCAGAATCCGATGTAAAAACTTGCATTGTCCGTTGAAGTCCAGGGCGGTAAAAGAACACCATGTCCAATAACTATCAAGCAGTTACCCATTGCTCCTAAGCACAAGGATGCCAATGAGCTAATGCAACCATTCAATCATACAAAACTGAACAGAAGTACAGAATTGACCAATGGAAAAGTGCGACCAGAATTACTGCTTCCGCGCCCTTCGTTGCTCCTCATTCAGTTTTGCACAACCCCTTATATGGTCTACTAAATGATTGCGCAACTTGAAAGTCTTCTCGCATAGCTCGCACTGAAAAGACCTGACATTGGTGTGAACAAGAAGATGACGAGTCAAATGAGACTTCCACGAGAACACCTTGGCACAGTGCGGACAAGCGTATTCATTCATTACGAAGGGCTTTCTCTTCAGTACCTCTCGGAACAACTGCAAAATATAATACGACACAAGTGTCAGTCTTTTGCCAAAAAAGTCCTGATGATAGTGCTGAAAAAAGCTGTCGATACTAGTAGTCCCAAACTGAGAAATAAACTATTATTAGCTTTCGGTATTGAGCCTTTAAAGTGGCACTCTTGCCTCTTGCCTGTTACAGCCTTGACCTATTCTTACAGCCTTGACCTACTTGCACAGCCCTTGACCTATTTTCACTTGATAAGTAGGACACATGGACCTCCATTTTGGTCAAGATTAGAACTCAGTCAAGTCCATGTTCATCCCTTTCCAGTGATTCAACACAAAAGGGACCCAGCTCATCGTTCATGCGACCGAAGGTGCCTCTTCATGTATGAGCAATCACTGAACAATTTGCCACAGTATTTGCAAGCGTAAGGTTTCTCTCCCGTGTGAATACGAATATGCTTTTTCAAGTCACAACCTTGGGCAAAAGCCTTTGGACAAAGATGACAATGGTACGGTTTTTCACCGGTGTGAATACGGACATGAATCAGCATTGAGAAGCGTTGCAAGAATATTTTGCCACACCATGAGCACTGCCATTTTTTGCCATCGTATCCAGGTATGACTATTCCATCCTTGGACTTTAGTGAGTCCGAGAGTTTCCTAGCTCTGAAAGAATCCTGAAAAATCAAGCAATCAATATCAATATGGCTATGTTTGTATTTACACTTGATATTAATTGATTACACTCATGAACCACAACTGAAGACCGTTTTTGGGTAAATATCGAAGCTAGTGAAAGCGAATACCATGAAACGCTTAAATCCTAGATGTAGCTGAATTGAAAATTAGACCTTAGACAGTCACAGCCCCTCCATACTGAGAATAACTCCATTGCCAGCAGCAACACGTTGTTGATATTAGGTCAGGTGGCCGAGGACAAACGCAAGACCCGATTACGGCTACGGGCTGTCATTTGACTATCGTAGCTGTGCGCAGCAGTTTTTTATATATATAGTCACAATGTACTTTTACATCACTGTAGAAGGTCTGCTCTTTTATGGACAACCGAATGTCGCACGAAAGATGACTGGTCGCTGAAGGCTTTGCCACACTGTTTACAAACATAAGGTTTATCACCAGTGTGGATTCGAATATGTCGCTGAAGAGAGTTACTCTGGGAAAACGCCTTGTCACAAAACTTGCACCGGAATGGCTTCTCTCCTGTGTGAACCCTGGCGTGAATATTATAGCTGTGTTTTGACGGGAAGACTTTTCCACACCAGTTACACTGCCACCCTCTCTGTTGACCGTCTACCATGACTTTCCTTGCAGTTGATATGTGCCCAGATGCCAAAAACTGCAAGAGAAAACAGTGGGTATTGGCATGGTTGTCTGTGTCCCAAAGGGGATAACTGACTGTGACAGTTTTCAACTCTGACCAATTCATCCACATCAGTAGTGTACTTTGTTCAAGACGCGATTGAATACAAACGAAAAACAAAAAGGTGAAAATTTTACAAATCTTGGCATTTATTTCACTCGAAAAAGACATTACACATTTTAATACATAAGTGGGCTACTAAAACTGCTATCACCAATCCTGACCTGCTTTCCAACATAAAAAACTCCTTTTTGTTTACCTACAGTGGATATTCTTCATGATGATAACTTTTACAGTGAATACATTGTCATAGTGAACTGAATTCCCCACTCCCATCTCACATGAATGCATTCTAAAGGTTTACCCTGGACAGTGTGACCTTGGCTTTGGATACAGAGAACACATTTCCTATGTTTCACATTTTTTTAGCAAATAATGTAGGCTTGCCTGATATCTTTATGGTAGTGAGGTTAGAATGTACTAATATACACACACATCTGCAAATCAGATGCAGAGAGCGAGCTATCTCTTACTGACAAAAGGAATGTCATGGCTGGATTTGCCCCATCTCTTAACATTGCTGAAGTCTCAACGTTTCAGAACAGAATAGCTATATCAGAAGTCAGAACTGAGATCAGAAAAGTTACATAGACAAAGATATCCTATCTATTCTACTCTGAACTGGGGATCTTGAAATGACCATGGGCATCTTTCAGATGAGTAACAAGCTCCAACTTATTGCTGAAAACATCGCTACAGATACTGCAAGTTACCGGTTGATGTTTTTGACGATTGTGACGCCGCAAGGACCATGGGTCTTTGTACTGTTTCTTGCACTCGAAACACTCGTATGCCTTGTCATTCGTGTGAACTCGCAAATGACTCTTATAGTGATCTTTACGATAGAAGCCTTTGCCACAGATATGACAATCATAAGGGTGTTCATCCGCATGTTCTGCCAAGACGTGTTTCCGAAGGGCTGACTCACTCCAGAACATTTGTTTACATACTGCACATTTCCCATTCCGTGCAAGTGCCTGTGACATGTCTGACCAGTTGGCAGCATTTGACTGCAAAACAGAGCCGGAGAAGTATTAGTACCCAATCATTGTAAATTGTTCATCTCTGACTCTTCGGTCATTTTTTTCAAAGACACTTAGAGAACAAGCGCATCGGTTTAGTGAAGACGTATGTAATTGTGGACATGGTATGAGGTAAACAAAGTGGGTTGGATCAAGACATACCCCCTCAATATACAATATAGCCATACCAGGAGTGCAAATCAGGACTGACTTTGAAGAACACACAATTTTTTCAACAGTAAAATCTTAAAATCCTCAAATCAGATCTCTACATATTGATATTGCTTAAGTTACTCTGTAGACTTTTAAATGACATTCTTGCCCTCAAACCTAGCCTGATCAATTTGAAGTGGTTCAGCTGAGAGTTGCTTAACTAAAGCCTCACCCTCAAACCTAAAGCCTGGTCTATTTGAAGTTGTTTAGCTGACAGTTGCTATGCCAGTGCTGCATCATGTTATGGCGGTACTTGAATCCTCTGTGACACTTATCGCAAACGTAAGGCGCTTCATTTGAATGAACGAGAAGCACGTGTCGTTTCAATGAATCTTTGCGATTGAAACCTTTTCCGCAGAATTCACAGAAATGGGTAAGAAGAGTACGACGAGTACGACGATTATCCGGCACCGGTCCAGAAAAGTTAAGAAACTGAAAGTACAATAATCAGAATAAATTGGTGATCCTTGTACTACTTTAATATGTGGGACATGATTTCTCTCAACAAACCAAGAACAGAAAGAAACTGCAATAAATTGCAAAGAACACGCCATAAAAATCATAAAAAGCCAAGAAAAACATTGCCTCCTCCCCGACACAACATGTAGAGCCAATCTAAAAGATATAACAGCGTCAAAACTGGAAGTAGGAAGAGATGACAGGACACGTCATAAAAGCAGATCTGGAACTTGACAACCAAACAGCCAAGTCCCTAGTTCTCATAACTGAGTTACAAGGTTCAGAAAATGAAAACTGTGGAGCACTCCAAAAGTCATCCTGACTCTCATGCTTTTGCGTCACCACTATAGGGATCCAATTTTAAGTGGGTGACTTAGCGATCTCAAAACCTTGCGGGTCAAGATGTACAGATGTGCACTTAGAACTTCGAAGTTTACAACAAATGTTTCAATTTGACATGTCGCCTATAGTTTGATTTGTCTCGAAACTTCCTCCCACAATAACCACAAGTGTATGGCATTTCCTGGGTGTGGATACGCATGTGCACACTAAGGGTGTCCTTCCGTTTGAACATTTTGTTGCAAACAGAGCAGTAGACTTCCCGATATGGTTGCAACGCTGGCTGCCCTAAAGATGGCATCGTAAACTGAAACGACAAACAATACCTTGAGTAAAATTTCCTACAAATTAACTAAAAGTAAGATTTAGTAAGTTCTGAAAGCCAGAGGTGATCACAGTTTACAAAACACATCAAGGTATCAGGAGACGCCATACATTTCTTCGTCAATACATGCAGCATGAGCAATATAAAATATTTTGTATAAATTGGAATACATTGTTTCTTTGTCTATACTATATATAATTTAAATCCTACATTCGTAAATATCTATACACAAACTTTGAACTTATCCGAGTTCTCATCACAAGTCATTTTGAACTTTTCAGGGGGCTGTAATCCTCGCCGATTTGATTTGGGTGCATAGAACGACAATGACGTTTGAAATTGGAACGATCGTTGAACTTTTTCAAGCAAACTGGACATTCATATGGGTCATTGTTATGTGATCTCATATGTCTTGAATATGAATCCCGCCGAAGGAACTTTTTATTGCAGATATCACAATTGAAGTCGCCGTATTTCCCTATTTTCCAATCACGTTTCCTCTTCTTACTAGGCGCTGATAGCACGACTTTGAACTGGAACTGAAAAAGTAAGAAGTTTTCAGCTGAGTTTTGGAAAATTTGTGTTAGCTGAGAGTGAGAGCGTGAGATCATAGCTACTTAAGAAATAAGAAGAGATAGGCCAGTTTTATTTCAGTTCTGTGTAGAAGAGAATACACTTCGAAAATTGACAACCGTATGTTAGCTGCAATAGACAAACGAATGCTTTTCAAAATATTGTTGAAGAAAAAATGCTGAAGTTGAATGATGGAAAATCAGGGTTGACATCATCAGAGAAGGTATCATAAGATATTATCAAACGAATCACAAGATAATGACCAGTCAAATGAACCTGGGGACTCTATACCAACTCAACATCCATGATCAATCAGGCAAGATCAAAACAAGGCCTTCTGATTGTTGCTACTATCAAAATTACTGCATGATGCATCTTTTCGAGATTGCACTTTCCAAACTGGAACAACCCAAGTCCTCGCTTGAAAAATGTCAGCAGCACATTGCAGGGGTCCCCACTTTCTTTCATTTTCCCATTTCCCTTGTATGAATTCGCCGATGCCTCGATAATGCTGCCCTATCACTGAACGCCCGATCACAGAAGCTACACCTATAAGGCTTTTCCTTAGTATGAACGCGTTGATGTTTCTCCCAGTATTCACGCCGACTGAAACACTTTCCACAATATGTGCATCTAAATGGTTTTTCCCCAGTGTGCATAGTGTAGTGTTCTTCTAGTGCTTTGCGTGTTCTGCACAGCCTGTCACATGTGGGACACACATGAAATCCCATGTGCCTTTTGAAAGCAGGGATTTGAGGTAGGGACTGCAAGAACAAAAGACGAAGACTAGTTGTATAAATTTTGTTACAGAGACCATGCAGGGTTGTTACTATGCTGAATATCTACAGGAATTGACTTGGGTAGACCTTGGAAAGAGAAACACTGAGACTTCAATTCATATCTAACCTACTTTATTGGTCAAAGATCTTTACAAGAACTCAGAGATTCAAGTCTGTCAAATGGAAGGAATGAAACACAGATGAATTTTTAAGACCAACTGGGACTGACAAAAAGAACACATTTGCCATAGACGACTGTTTATTTTGGAATTTTATGCAGACGCATGTGGCGGATTTTCGACGACGGATCACTGAACTGACGACCGCAGACGTGGCATGCGTATGGTTTCTCTCCTGTGTGTATTCTTTCGTGCTTCTTCAGATTGGCCTTGCGGAAAGGTCCAAAATATTTCTTACAATACCGACAACTATCTTCATCACTATCCCTGAATTTTGCCACAATCTTTTGATCAAGACCAAGACGATGGGCCTGCCGAGCTATCTGGAGGTCTGAAGGGACTTTTATAGCAGGGTGAGATGTACGGATAACGTGGCCATGAGATAGTCTTGACACGAGGGGAGATGAGAACTGCAAAGAATAGAAGACAGGTGTATTATACGTGGGTTTGGCGAGGATTCTGCCTGCTATGTTGCATCATATTGATAGTGTGTGTGGAAAGGTGAACACAGAGACTACGTTGAAATAGGAATTCCTTTGCACAGAAATGACACTTGAATACTCTATAAGATGAAATACCCATTTGTTTTGCCCGAAGACTAACACTTAATTGAAACAGAGAGACAAGTGGAACCGAGTAGAGCTAGAACACAACTTTATTCAAGCGTTGCGCATCTTGGTACAACATTCAGTTACAAGTTTCTAACAGAAAATAAACAGATAATCGGCTGAAACTGACCACAGCTGGTATGATAACCTTTTAATACAACTCAAACCAAACATCATTCACTTTCATAAATCTTTATGTTGACAACATGAATCTCACACAAGCCCACACCGAAGCATTTGGGAATTCATGAATATCCTTTTTATTATCTATCCCGGCAATGGCACTTGTAAGGAAACATCAATATCAATGATAATATCAAATGCAGCTAAAAATGAGCTTTCTTTTGCAGGTCAACAATTGTCTCAACCCTTGTCAGGACTACCATATTTGGCCAACACAGCGAGACCATGAAGTGTTACCACATGTCGTTTAAGATTTTCACTCCGATTGAATGTTCGGCCACAATGAGAACAAGCATACGGTTTTTCCCCGGTATGAATACGAAGATGCTTCCGCAAATTTGGACGGAGACGAAAAGTTTTTTCACAGAACGGACAGCCAAACACATCACCCCTGTCTACGTGGTCTGCAGGCCTTATTTTCTGTTCAAATGACTGAGGGCGTCTGAATGGGGGTGGCATCCGGGTTAGGTCCCTGGCTTGGCCATACAAGAATCTCTGTAAGATAAAGGTAGGAAAGCTAAAATCTTTAGATGAAGGAGATCAAGATGTAAGATAAGGCATTGATACTATCATAGAATTCTCCGCTAGACTTTTTTCCCTGCACAGCAACCAAATAAATACATATTTTTCCATTTTAGCACCCTGACTAATTCATGAGTTGGTTGTGGATTCTCCGATTGAGTACCCAGAAAGATTTAGTAGTCAACCCGGTCAACACTGTATATGAAGTCTGAAATGTGTCAAAACAAGGTTGCAGCACCACACTGAAGAAATTTGTGCTACAGAACACTGCTATGGTCATCAAAAGTAACACTAGAGTTTCTGTAAAACATGTGAACTACATGTAGATATCTCCTTGAACGTGGTGAAACACTGATTTGTACGAACACAGTTTGAGGAAAGGCACACTAGATATTTTGATGGGGAGGCAAATACAACTTGTCACTACGTGTATGTTCCTTTATGAAGTGTAATTTGAGTGTGTCCTTCCGACTGAAGGCTTTCCCACACTGAGGCTGCGCACAGATGTAAGGCTTCTCGCCCGTATGTCGTCTCATATGGCGAACATAATTCCCTTCTTGAGAAAAACACATTTTACATACAGAACATTTAAAAGGTTGTTCTCCTGTATGTGTACGAAGGTGAAGGCTCAATGCCTTTTGTGATGACAATGACTTTTTGCAAAGCGTGCAGGGGATGTGCTTGTATTGTGAAGGCCGAGAGGGGTCTTTCCATTCCACAGAAACAGGTCTCTTCACATTCCATGTAATGTTCTGGAAGTGAAAGACAGAAAACGTTTACTTTATTTTGTTTTTTTGCTGGCCAAGAAGCTGTTTTCTTGTGACTCGTGTGCAATAAAGGATACCACAACATGTATTGACTAGGGTTTACGTCGCCACAACCTAAATTGATCAAATCATCACATGATTTTTTTCCATCTGTCAGAATAGGACAAGCAACACTGCCTCAGCACCAAACGCCGACAGCAGAGAATCCTGCTGTGATTGTGAAACCCCCGATAAAGTCAATATGATTGCCAAAGTTTCAAATGTCTCATCATAACAGCGAAACACAATTTGATCAGATAGACTATCTCATCACAGGTACTTCCATCCATTCTCCTCAGCCTCACGGAAAGTGGTAATACTGTAACTGTTGTCCCTCAGATGACAAAGGCTCCAATATGCTCATCTACACACAGGACAACTGAATGGTCTCTCTTTCTGATGCACCTCTAAGTGACGATCGAAGGCAGTCTGTTTCCTGTATTGCATACCACACTGTATACATGAATATCGTGTTCCAATTCTCTCAAATTTTCGCCATGTTTCAGTTGAGACAACAGGGATTGTCATCCCTGCATCAGCAGAGGTTGTGGTCATTGGCAGCGTTGCCCCTGTAGCTGCCGTTGCAGTCATCGTGGTCACCGCTCTCGTTGAAGCCGTCGTCGCGGTCACTGATGGCATCACCACTGTTGTTGTCACCATTGTCATTGCCAGTCACAGCCACCGACTTCATTGCCACTGTGGCCGTCACTGATGGCAGTGCCACAGTGGTTGTTGCTGCAGGCACAGCCTCATGGATCATAGCTGATGACATTGCCATGGTGGCGGTTGCTGAAGGCATCGATGGCATAACCACTGTCACAGCTGTCGGCATGGTCTGACCTGAGTTTTCAGCTAGAACCAGTATCACCAAGACATTCACTTTTTGCCTGGGGGCTCGCACACAAGTGCAAGTATAGACGAGGGGAACTGAGAATGTTTTCAACACGCCTTTTATACATTTATTTCACAGCAATACAATGCCTTGCAGTACACCAAGAGTTCCCTGAAAGCATGGACAGTCCTTCAAGGTCCCCTAAATCATTCTTTTCCTTCAGACTTGGAATTCCTCAATATTGTTTTGCCAGACAAGATTCTTCAACAAAACAAACTGAGTTCTCGACCTATACTTGCTAAGACTTAAAGAGGTGACTGTGCACCATATGTCTCTTGAGATGATCAAGCCTCTGGTAAGATTTGCCACATTCCCGACAAACAAATGGCCTCGCATTAGTATGACACCTAGCATGGCGGGTCAAACTTGCAGACTGTGTGAACCCCTTCCCACAAAGCTTACACCCATAGGGCTTCTGACCAAAATGACAAGCTCTCAGATGATCAAGCAACGAGGTAAGGGTGGAAAACTTCTTATCGCACCATGTGCAAACATGGGATCTGCATAGCAGAGGAACACCTTCGTGATCAACGTCTATAATTGTCCAAGCTCCTGTGTTTCCTTTCGCCGCAACCAGCAGCTGCAAGGACAAATAGAATCGTTATGGTAGGCCCTGACCCCACAGGCTTTACAGTACTGACTTACAGGTATTATGATCCCTTGGCAAAAGCTTGGTTTGCTCTATAACAGTTTTGGAGAATGCCCATAGATTTCACCCCAAGCAGATAGTGACTCCTTTATTTCATAACACATGTACCAAGGTAGTTTGTTGAGCTTTTCCAAAATGATAAACCCAGACAACTGCAAAGACATAGGTCTCCATGTCTTCAGATGAACAGAATCAGAAAGTTTGAATCACAGAAAGCAACTGATAAAGAGATATCTGATAGTTACACCTCCACACCTACTTCCAAAGGTCTTGTCTAGAAACTAGTGAAACGGCACGTCTCAGCAGTCCTATCAGTAGTTCGTCTGATATCTCTGCATTCAGAGATATCCTCTTTTCCTTGATCGCAAATGACTAGTTGAGATATCATAAGAACTATACGCAGTTGGCATATTGGAAAATGACACACTGTTTGTTATCTTTCTGATGTTTGTGGTCATTATGATTGACACTATCGTTTTCACAAGCCTAGTATAGTTAATTACTCTGTCATATCTTAAATGAATGGAGACGGACTAAACAGAATGATCAGGAAGAAATCGTAGTCACTCTGGTAAACTATTTCTCTGGAGTTCTCCCTAATTTGATAAAAGAACATGCAATAGTACAGTCACAACCACCAACAACTTGAGGAGGGAGAGCAGGGAAACGGATGCCCCATGCGGCAACAACTGTTTGAGACACCATCAGCAACATACATGTATAGTGCAAGCGTCACCCTGGCTGGTTTCTTGACTTGTTTCTACACAGGATGTGCCTCTGGTGTGTGGCAATCTGAGAACCACAGATGTGACATTTTTGGAGACAGCTGTGGGATGCCTGTACAGAGTAGTATGCAAGCAAACTGCTTGCTTTGTCAATTTTATGATGTAATAGGTCTCTGCTTCCTTTCTGTTGATAGTTATGAAGGTGGGATGCAAAAATGAAGCTGACCATTCCAACATTATTTCAGGTGCAGTATGACATGCATAAAGCCCAAAGTGCAATGCAATATCCATGTAAGTTCACCGCACCAAAAGGGAAATTTTCATGTCATAACTTGTTTGGGGAAGATGAAAAGTTTTGATCCAAGATTATGATGGCTTCTGATAGCCTTATCAATGGGCTTCAACTTCGTTTTTGCATAAATAATGAGCGCAACCCTCTGAAGTGTAGTAGTGTATGCTCTTCCTAAACAAGTTGACCATGACTCCCCGTAAAATCAATCATCATTAGAAACATTAGGATGATAACAACCCCACCCCTCACATCCAATTATCCCTCAATGCATGGCTTAATACACTTCAGAGGTCAAACGAGTCAACCTTACCAGATATCTAGCAAGACCGACTTGACAGGACAATGCAAAATATCATTCACAGCGAATTTGAGGTGGTTCCCTATGCCAACATTTCACACAAATTCTCCCTCCTTGGACCCCAGAAATTATGTTATTATGTTGGTATAGCAAACCACCTGATATGCAATATATTGTACTGTGGAACCAAAAATCTTTCAGAGCCATTATCCCAGATTTTTCAATTTTCAAAGAATGCATTGTCAAAATCAGTAAATCAATGAGCAAGAAAGACATTATAGAAAGTGAAAATCATTGAAACGTGGCTGTGAAAAATAGTGGATTCTACTGTAATCTCTTGCAGCAAAAACATCACTTGGACATTGTTCCTGCAATTCAAGAATGCTGATTCAAGAGTGGTTGGAAAGAGACACCATTACCTTACCTGTGAAAATAGGCCTAGAATTTAACTGAGACTAGTGAGAGCAAGTGCAATATTTTAACGTACTGCGAAAGCAGGAGTGAGGTGATGATCCTCGGAATATCTCTCTCTCAACATGCACCTTTGCATTTCATAAATTTGAGGAAAATGTGACTTTCCGATCGATCAGTGAAATGGTTCTAATCCATAACTACATCCCTTCTGAAGGATATCTGAAATCAAATGGACATTCAAGTCCTTGATCAAACGGGTAAGGGGCAATGGCTGAAACCAGAGAGCCCAATCACAAGACACTGAGACAGTACATTTACTGACATTCAAATGTCCTGACAGTTTGACAGGCAATCATTGCTAAAAGGTTGCACTTTCTCTGGAAGGTGGAATTGGTCCTTTTTGTGGTTGATGATGATGATCTTCTGTTCCTGCTGCATCAATGCAAAGTTCTCAAATGACAAGAAGAAAGATGTACATGCTAGTATGTTGTATGTCGAAAATCTCAAAATTATTCAACTTCAAACACAGGGTGACACCATGAGCCCTCAGTCTTTTCATTCTCAACCAATATGGTAGCTCCATGTGCCCAAAAACATCTTTCTTTTTGTATATGGAAAACACTGCGGGGGGGGGGGGGGGGGGGGGCTTATAGAAAAACTGGCCAATTTTGTAATGCATTCAGTATCTCATCCAAGCCTGTGTTTTTTCAAATACCATTGCCAGTTTTTTTTATCATGTAAGTTCGAAGCCTGAAAATCAAATAACTGCTGGTGCCAACAAGAACATCAATTGAAAATGTGAATCTAACATGATTTCTCTTTCGAACCAAAAGGTATAAACTGACAAATGGACTTGGCCAAGCCATGTTTCTCTGAACATTTTGACAATTTTAGCAGTAACACACCAATCTGGCAATCAAAATCAAAGGAAATTAACTCTAGCATTTTCCTTGCCGGATATTTTAACAAACCGTCACAGTCCATTTGTCATAACAATTAACAACAACAACAAAAAACAACAACAACAACATCTACACCTACTCTTGTTCTTCTCCGAACATTCACCCCAGAAAATTTCAAAATATCACTGGGATTTGCTTTTTTCTGATACTGTTACAAATCTGTTGAAACCAATTCAATATTTGGTCAGGTTTTTTTTTAAGTACGATTTCAGAATCCGTGTAATTTTTTTAAACCACTTAGTCACACCTCTCCCCAAACGTTATCTTAAGCACCAAGATGAAATGCATCCCATTCACTATTGAGACAATTTTGGTGATTGAGATTTATTTCTTAACTGACAAAAAAATAGGAGTGAAATTTTACTTTTGTTTTTCATCACAAGAAGAAGAACCAGAAGTTGACAGCTCACAGGCAAAAAGAGTTTTGTCCATCAGGAAACAGTTTCATGGACTGGAAAAAAGCTCAACTTTTCTCTGTCTTGATCAGCCTCAATCAACTGTTACAATTCGAAGTCAACATGGAAAGGACTGTTTTCAAAGCATACTCAACCATTCTTAAAATGTTTTGATCAATAGCCAGAATAAACTCTTCCCCAAAACCTGTCAGCTGCCAGTGCAGAGTAAGCATTTAAACTACTGTAAACTTAACAGGAAGCGATCGTGACAATGCTCAGGAACCAGGACAAACCATCATTGAACTGCCTCCAGAGCCAGAGTATAGGACCAAATGATACCTCAAAGTGCAAACTGTATGTTGCTTCTGGTTCAAAACTCAACTAACTGTATTGCAAAAATGAATGAAGCTTTTCTAAAGGATTTTTAAAGCAAAATTTTCTCAACTGATTTTGATTATTTGAAAATTTGAACTACAAATTGGAGTTGACAGCCCCAGTTCTTTGTTTTTGGTAGGATGTTGTACATGTATATTGAACATTGCAGCTTTAGTAGACTGGTTTCATCTGTTTCTTATTCATAACTCTGGTGACAGTTCGAAGGATGTGTTACCCTTGCAGTGCTTCTGACCAAACTTCTATCAAATCTGTTGTTTGTGACAGTCGGAATTCAATTAGTTTCTTTCCATGGCATTGAATTGGAATCTTCTGACATGTCTTGATAGTCATATTCTTTTTTGTATTCGACCTTCTTCAATCATCGCATGTACATTCACTGTACTGGTACATCTTGAGGTGATGCAATAAGATCATTCATAGACGAACAGTTCCCTTTATCTTGGAACATGTGCCTTCATGTACCAACCTGGTGCACCACTAATAGCATTTTCCAGGTAACACTGTTCTCTATGTACCAGAGTCGAGATTTCCCTGGTATGTTCCATTACATTGTAGCCGTCTGCCTATGTAGAAGCCACTAAGATTCCACACTGGCAAAATGGCAACAGAACTCATCGGAAAATCCTACCCCTAGTACATGAGTACCTGTGGTATTTTGTGAACTGATTCTCCAAGTAGAGACTGTAGAATTCTTGGCCAGAAACACTAAGTTCAAAAGCATGTCACCATGTTTTCCTGGTGTGTGGGAAGCCTGATTCCAGAACAAAGAAGAGTAAGGATGTCAGTTATGAGCATCAAGAATGGTTGCTTCAATTTCTTTCCATCTTTAAAATGAACAAGTTGTACTGCGGTTAGGTGAATTTTTCCACAGATATTCTACCGTCTACTACACTTTGCAAACTCCTGCAATCATTCACTTTGCAAACTCCTGTAATCAGTTTTTCACGGCTTTCATTGAAAATTCAGTTTAGTGGAAAAGATGTCTACTTCTCCAGGACAGATCAGACTGCCTTTAAGGTTATGTTAGAATCCCCTGCCTTGACCCTATACACAAGGAAATGTCCAATGTAGCTCTTGACACCCGGACTCTTCATTATCTGATAAAAGACTCCCAACACTGTGTTAGACAAAGAAAACAAGAGAATTAAAAACTCGATCCCTACCTTTCCATCTCCTCCGCCTTCTAGACCGCCACCTGGGGACATGGACGCTGAACTCGGAATCGGACCCGATACTGGCACTGGGCCTTGATTACTGTCACTTGTCCCTGAACCAGGCGTGCCCGGCATTTGCCCAGATTGTGAATATTTAAAGTCATCAGTCAACATAGCACCAGAAGTGTCAAGTTCACTTTTAGAGTCTTGTGAAACACTGAGTGGAAAGAAAACGTCACTTGCGGAGGAGGGCTCATTATCACCGAACAAAGCATCACTTGATTTTGACGGTGTAATATTTGAATCGAACATGGAATCGTTTGATTTTGTTGGTGTCACGTTTGGGCCTTTTGAATGTGACGATCGCCAAGATTGTGAGGTATCGCGTATCTTCCCTGTTGTCGAGGTCAGTCTTCTAGAAAAGTCTGAAAGTGAAGCAGAGGTATTGCTGGCGAGGCGAGAAAGGGAATCAAGTTGTGAGTCATGGTCCATTGGCTGTGGCTGCTCGCTTGTCATTGAGATGATGTTGGAAAGGCCGAAGTCACCTTGCTCAACGGAAAGATCTAGCGTTGGAGGGGAGTCAGGAATTTCAATCACATTTCGGCTGGCAGTACTGGAAGATTTCTGAAAGAAGAAGAGAGAGATTGTGAGGGTTTTATAAGAGTCTACACTGTACCAGCTGCTATGGTCCCCAATACCAATATTGCAGTCAACAGAAATTTGGTCAGGATCAGTTCTTGCCAAGGGCAAGGAAACAAACTCCTTGCAGTGTTTAATAGACGAGCAATCTAATTTTTAGCTGAAACAACTTATCCATCATAAATGTAATTCTAAAAAAAGACACAAAAAAGACACACAACGAGGCTCAAAATCGTAACAACGCTCTATAAGTCTGTCTGATAAAAGGAGATATTTCAAACATGTATGCACTAATTACTACCTATGATTCAACAACTTACTGATGATGGCAAATTCCTATCACAAAGACTCCTTTTCAACAGCTCATGTGACCGTCTCTCAGCTTCCAGCGAGCGACGCTCTGCGTCAAGACACTGAGATTTGAAATCTAATTGTTCTTTCAATTCAGCATTCTCTTTCATTAACTGATCTTGTAACTTTCGCAATAGATTGTCTTTGATTTGAATCTGTTCCTCTTTGATGGTCAATTCTGATTTTAACCGTTCTAAGTCACCACGATGTCGTATAAGATCACTTTGCTTTTCTAAAATCTCGGATCGAGATTTCTCTAAAAGTTCCATGTGACTAGACAAGTCTGATTGCACTCTATGTAACATTGACTCTTTCACAGAAAGTTCTGATTGCGATTTTGACAATAATCGTTCCTTGGTGTTAATTTCTTCTTGCAACTTTGCGATTTCTTCGTTCCCTGCAGCAACAGCAGGTTTCAGATCGTCCAGCTGCTTTTTCCGAACACTGATCTCTTTTTCTGCGATTTCCACCGAGTTTTCCTTTACCATAAGTTCTGCTTGGTATTTCGTTATAAAGCTGAACAAATCAGACCATGCTTTTGTAAGCACAGCGCCCTTGCTGTGGAGTTCAGTCTGCATGTTGATGAACTGGTTGTTCTGTTCTTCTTGCATGTCTTGAGATTCAGGCATTGTCCCGACCTTCATTACCCGAGTCTACATCAAAATGAGGCAGTCAAATCTGCAAGATAAAACACATGCGTTATAGGAAGACTGCATACCACAAGTGGCTCTCAGATGGATTGGACACCGCAATGAATCGAGCAATCAAATTGGATGAAAGGACATCTCTTTTTCTAGCCCCTGCCGGCTCCTAATTCCCACCCACTGCAGCATGATCTCATCTGAAGTCAAGAAAACCTAACACTACTGACTATATTATCTGGGATTGATAAAAAGAAGTGGCAAGGTCTACATTACCCATACAGCATCACCTTCAGTCAAACAAACTAAATTTCTTAGGGGACAATTACTCCTGTTACACCGGTATACATTGTACACACATAGGATGTAGTGTGTACTGTACAGGAGGATCAGCGGGCCGGGCGTGGGTCGAATGTTGAGCGCTTATGGCTTCAATTCATTATTTTCTTGCTTATTCACATCGATCAGAATGGCAGTTTAAGATACATGAAAATTACTTTACCTTCGAATGCGAACAAATTGGTTGCTTTTCGTTTTCTTGTTTCTTTAGCGTGTTATTTAGTGCAAAATCGGACAAAGCGCACCGTTATCTCGTTGGCGCATTGTTGTTGGCGCTGTTACGAGTAGACACAGTGGACGACAGGGAATTGGGAACTGTTATAAGCCTCGGGCGGTCTTTTCGAAATGATAGGCAGTTGGTTGTGACCATGGTTGTGATCAGCTTGCCACAACCCGCATGGGTGCCACAAACTCCC
Source organism: Lineus longissimus (assembly GCF_910592395.1). Taxonomy (NCBI): domain Eukaryota; kingdom Metazoa; phylum Nemertea; class Pilidiophora; order Heteronemertea; family Lineidae; genus Lineus; species Lineus longissimus. The sequence continues at coordinate 6,995,851 of NC_088312.1, read as the reverse complement.
CCCCCCCCCCAACGCACTCGGCTTTCTGTCTCTTTTGTTGACCACAAGTAACCAGTAGGGGACCTTTATCAGTCTCTGCAACAGTTGTCACAATCAGTGTTTACTCCAAGTCGTACACCCCTGGGTCACAATCGACATGCAAGCAGAGACAATGAATAAGGGCCGGGGGCTTAAGAAGCTCCATGGAGACAGATGTGTATACCACCTCTTTGGAAGTGACCCCATTGGGAATAGGACTTCATCCAGCTTTATGTGCATGTTATAATAGGAGAGACATGTCTCTCCCATTGTCACAACTAAGCTGTCAGCAGATCAGTACACCATGGGAGAACCGTCTCTGTCCCCTACCGTAGGCTTTTAGGCTAAAAAAAATTTACCCTTGGCTAGGGTACTGTAAGGTATTTGTATGGTGTTCTAAGGTAAATGAGGGGCAATTTGTACCGGCCAGTTGTGCACCATATCTCTTCTGGATGTGCCCTCCCCTTCATAGCTCGCCATGTTGCCAAAGAGCGCACCAAGTCTTTGCTGGATGTGCCATGCCCCTTCAATATGCGTACTCTGTCTGATCTAGATGTGTACTCTCCCAATGTAGTGCACCATATTTCAACAGGGTGGACCTATTGTCTCCTCCCTTAGGAAAAATGTGTCTCATTTTCACATGGTGAATACCTAATCATTTTCATAAAGGGATTGCATGAAATCAGAACACCAGACCTGAAGAGACAGCAGACACCGCAACCATACCATAATATCTGCCACAATCAGACCTGATGTGATTGCAGATGTTTACAAGTACAACCAGAACTGATGAGATTGAGAGTGTGGATCGAGGACCATTATCCAATGTTTGGAGGACGATCTGTCTCAGTCCTTGTTGGTTGTCACAACCAACCAACCTGGGCCAACTCAACTCCTCACTAGTCACATCAGACAGTGGTACAACAATTTTCGTCACAACTAGCTAGGATCAATTAAAGGACAAGTTTAATGTGGAAACAATGCCCTAGCATAATCAATGGGCGGAGGCGGCCAGGACTCCGGATTCGCACTTCTGCAACAGGACCAGCAGCAATGTGAGTTGATCCCCAGTCATCTCCAAGATGTAAGCTGTCAATGCAAAAACAATGAAAAGACCATCTCAGTCTCTGTTATTTGCGAGACGGATGAATCATTAAGGAAACACACTGATTCTAGGCTCTTTACATTTTATTGGTAATGTACAGTATTGTTGATATGTATGTATACAAACATAAATAGTATCGACTGTACATTATGAAGTGCATTTTTCATTAAAGCTACACTTATGATAATAAATGGAACCACAGGCTTGCAATGCACACAAAAACTAATACCTTCATTCTCACAACCAGTTTTCTTGGCATTTCCTTCAGGCCAGGACAATGTCACAACCTAAAACGAAATCTACAAGGAGTATCACATCCACATTGCCTTGTGAAACACGGCTCACTGAAGACGTCCTGCACGATGTGTAGGCAACATTGGCAATATCTTCTTGTGTCTGTTCTTCACGTGTGTTCGAAGATTAGACCTCTGGGCAAACAGGCGTCCACAGTCATTGCATTTGAATGGTTTCTCGCCCGTGTGTGTTCTCATGTGAACATTGTACGTGTGTTTCGTCTGGCAGAACTTGCCACAGAGCTTGCAGAATCGTTGGACGCCACGTTGCATCCGGCTCAGCGCACCTGAGGGAGGGTTTGGGATGTTGAGCGTACTTGCCTGCAAAGAGAAGGGACAAGATGTTGATTAAGCAGCAACAGAGAATGACAGGTTGTCTCATGAACATCTGGAAGAAAATACCATATATTCTTACCGATATAAATCTGCTATGACAAATAAAGTCTGTCACTGATTGTGACTTCCATGTACAGTCCTAATCATATTAATATCAACACCCACTTCATGCAATATCTCCAAACTAGTACACCAATTCCAATACGGTTTTCAGGATATTGTCTGCGATTTTGTTTTCTAATTACACATTATGGCAAGAATGTGAATGCATGAGAAGACTATATGCATGAAAAGACTATATATGCCGAGGATGCTGAAATGAGCCAAGGGATTGGCTTAGTCAATGTAGGAAGACTAAAAGACACTCTAATGCAAAAGAAATAGGTGTCTTTGTCTCTGCCTTATACATCAGGTGTCCTTTAAATATTCCAAGCAATAACTCCACATGCGAGAGGGGGTGTATTAAGGGGATACAGTGTTGCTCTGCATTTAGAGGTCTATGCTCTTTTGTCCCAAGAGCTGACAAGCAGTACGTTGTCATCTTCCTCGTTACTTTGCAATCACCAGATTCTAGAATATCATGCACCTAATACCTTCCTTATCTGAATAAAGTTTCATGTTAGGCTTATAGCTCAGGTAATTCAGGGGTCGGTATCATCTCAAATTTAACAAAACAAACAGACTCTGATAAAAAACTTTTATTCAGTATGGATTTACGTACAGTACAAAACAAGAACATTTAATCTACCTGTTTAATGATTATCAAGGAAACATATAGGACTGGACAAATTGACCAATAAAGGCCGTAAATGCACCTCAACAACACCTCTGTACACAGGCACGTGAAATTAAGAGCTCAATAGCCCCCCTATCGGCAGACAACCCCTCCCCACTGACAACACACGTAAAAGAATGGCATTGTGACCCCCTACTTTTACGTTTTGTCATAGTGGGGGTAGTGTTGGGGGTTAGGACTGACTTTTACTTTCAAGATGTGTCATGCAGAGCAGGATGTGACATGAAGACACTTGCTTTGATCTGCACGTCCATGACACACATAACCCTGGAATTGGTCCAAAAGTCACAACCAGGTATTTCCTCTTGCTACAAAAACCCTCTGTCCATCAACCGATTGTTCACAATGACAATCTGGGGTTTGACCTTGAAGTAGAGTGGAATCTCCATTAAGCTGACACCTCTCTATTAAGGACACTAGTTTAGGTCCAAAATTGGTCATTTTCACTCAATTTGACCTCTCCAGTCAGGACATCTTTCTATTAAGGACAGCACTTGTCAGTCCCATGGGTCTACTGTAATCTACTGTAATCAGCTTTAGGAGACTCGGGAGACTTTTAGGAATTGTCCTGAATCTGTGAACAAAAATTTATGGACACTCCTCACATGTTTGACTAAATTGTCCTTGCGATTTGCCGTCACAGCACAATGAGGGCACTTGTATTGAAAGCCATCAGAACGGTGTAAATTCATATGACGATCAAAGTTAAACTTGCAGCTGAATTTTCTGTTACATGCAAAGCAGAATTGAATCTTTGACCTTGAACTTGCAACCAGTGCGGAGGTCACGGCAGTCACTTGACTTTTTACATAGGCCTGTAAAATAAACAAAGAATAGTTGTTTCAATAATTTTTTGGTGATCTGGTGGAGTGTACGAGTCAAGAAACACCCTGGCAGTTCAAGCATGTTGCACCATTTTTAAAACCAACTAGGAAGTGTCTGCAGAAAACTGTACTCAGTTGAATTCCACAGTGACACCAAGACTATTAACTCGTGGGCTTTTCCAAAAAGTTCTGAAATTGAGCAACATAAGTGTGCATGCGCATGACATGCTGTGATAGGCTGTCTTTCCTAGCGTACTCTCTGCCACAATATTGACACTTATACACAGGTTTGACTGTCTTGTGTTTCATCATGTGGTACCAGAGACCACTGCGGGAGGCGAATTCTTTGCGACATATCGTGCAGTGTTTTTTGCCTGGGTGTCCCGATGGATGCAGTCCCAGTTCAGACATCTGAAAATATATAAGAGATGCCGCTGGGTGAATGGGAGTTGTGACATACGACTGTGATCCTTTCAGAAGATTGAACAGTTTCACCACAAGCATTATGCCCAAGGACACAGAGATATATGAAAGAATAATAGAACATCAGAATATATTCTTTCTCTCCAAAATACTAACACTTGCACTCATGTCTTAACATAGTCCTACTTGTCTTGTCAAGGGACTCGAACTTTTTAACCTGTAGATCTACACCATCACAATGACACATATCCCAGAATATGACTGAAGCACAGTTAGATCAATCGTCTTCCTGTCCTTACAAAACATGAGTTCGACACTGGCTTAACTAGTGGTCTCTACAACTGCCAAGGGTCAGAATCATCCCATCTGAACATGTCACTAGACAGCATATCCCAGAATGAAGGTCGATCATGCCATCGGCTTGTTGTGCATGTCAACATGATGTCGCTGCAGTGACTTCTTGTTCTTGTACAGCTTCCCACACACAATGCATTCAAGATTTCCCCCCTTAATGTGGACATTCGTCACATGCCATTTCATGTAATCTTTTCTGGCAAAGCATTTGCCGCATTCTGCGCAGGTGAATAATAATTTTTTCTCATGCATCAACTTGTGGCGATTGCGGGCGAGGATATTCATGAAGATCTGTCCACATTCGTTACAGGGATATCTGACTGGGCCGGAAGAGGAGTCAATGTAAGGTGGTCTCTTGCTTTGGCCGATCTGCAAAATAGGGAAGGCTTGATTTATAAATTGTCTCCAGTTTTAGATCATTTTCTTTTGGGGGGGGAAAAACAGCTTTGGAAGTCACATCTGGAAAATAAGTTACATTTACCAAAGCTCAGGCGTAATCTGACCTGTCTCCAGAAAGCATATTCAACTTGCACACATTCTCATGTGCATTCAGCTTTTTCTGTAAACTGTTATCTGTTAACTCCATGTTACAAGAGCTACACTATAGTCTCTGTTGAATCTGATGGACAGCTAAACAATGTCGGCGAACCGAATCCTTCCGATGGAACTTTTTGTTACATATGTTACAAGCGTGTTTCCTCGCTTCATGAGTGCCCATGTGCCTGACTAGCGTATTCTGAAACGCATACGACTTGCCACAAATACCACATGTGTGGCGATTTCTTGTGTTCTTTCCAAGGCCCGGATTCATATTTGGAGCCTGGAAGTGGAAATGGAGACATGCTATGTAACTTTCCATTAATATTACATTTGATACAAGATCTGGTGCTTGATCATGACAACAGTCTGTAAAAAACAGTACCAAGTCTGGTTAAAAGATCAAACTGGCCCTAAAGAGGATTTTCTGTTAGTAGCAGCAGTGTATGCTGTTAGTAGGGACCACGTGCCAAGTGCAAGGATAGAGAACAGATTTTTAAAAGCCCTCAATAGGACACTTGGCCACAACAGAGTCCGGCAATACTTTATTGGTTTTTGGGGATATCTGGCGTTTCAAGGGTCCAGGCCTCCAAATCCAAGCTGCCCTTATTGTGACTGAACACGTGGCCACGATATGCATCGGCACGATGAAACTGCTTCCCACAAATTTCGCAGGTGTGCTTTTTCTCATTCCTATGAAAAGCTCTATGGCGACTTAAGGCACTGGATTTTGTGTACACCTTTCCACAGATGTTGCACCCAAACTGCCCAAACTTTCCAAATTTGGTCATTTTTCCAGAAGAAGGCATCTGCAAAATACAAAGAATCACAAATCTATCAGTTTGAAGTGTCGCTTTTATTTGGGCCATTCATTTATGGGGGCATCAACCATTACCTATGGAAAGCCAAATGCCAACTAAAAACATGTCACCCATTGCCATCTTCCCAACCCACTGCTCTAGCATGGCATGGAATACCTGGGTAGCGAATGACCTTTGGGGGAAAATCTTCTAAATTGACTGGTGTGCCCTTGACCTGAAAAACATTTTCAAATGTTTCAAAGAACTGCCATATTTTTCTGGAAAATTAAAAAGACCCAGACTCGTCCCTCAAAAATGTGTGTTTAGAAATAAGATGGTCCTTCAGCATATCCGAGCGATAATACTGTTTCTGGCAGACATGGCATCTATACTTGTTATCCGTGAAAACTTCCCCACTGGAGCCGAGTTCATGTTTCCTCAGATGACGATTTAGATTCGACGTGCTCGAAAATGCCTTTCCACAATATTTGCAGGGTAACCCCAGGCTGCTTGGGACGTGTCTCCATGTGGTTGCATGTATGTGCCATGGAGGCATGCCCTGCAAAACAGAGGACTTGAAATTACCCAGTGCAAATATAAGTAGCAGCATTGACATATTTTTTACTACTGTTTCAGCGAATAGGACCAATTAAATACCTCTAACATTATCCATATTTGTAACCTGTATCTTTATGCAAATTTTTTCTTACATTCAACATACAGTACAGCCTCTATGTTAAGGACAGCCTTTGGACTGACAAATGTTGTCCATAATTGAGAGGTGTCTGGATTACAGAGGTCAAATTGAATGGAAATCCAGAGTCAAAGCCATATATGAGACAGGTCTAGGTTCATTACTGTCCACCATCATGGAAGGTGTCAAAGCTAGGTTTAGGTACATCAGGTATCTGATGTAGAAGCTTGTGCGACTTGAGCGTGTCCGGGCGCGTAAAAGATTTTCCACATGTTTCACAGGAATACGGTCTCTCTTCTGCATGTTTGAGAAGGTGGGCTTTGAGGTGCTCAGGTCGGCTGAAACCCTTCGGACACTGCGTACACATGAAGGGCCGCGACTGTGCATGGACCTCCTGGTGGTGGCGATTCAAATGGTAACCTCGCTTAAACTTCCTCCCGCATGTTTTGCACATGTATCTAGCCTCTTGTGAAAATATTGGTCGCACGACAGACCGTCCGGGACTAAGTGGTGAAAACCCAATCACAAATTGACGACTTTCAGGAGGAAAATTCTGCAATGGACAAAGTGAGTACTGCTTAGAATGAAGTCACCATGTCATAACATGCAGTTGATGGGCAAGGGGGGGAGGGTCTTCACACTGAGGAAGGTCAAAAGGCTTGTCACAAAATAACCTCACAACACCCAAACATTCATACTGAAGAGCAAATTCACATGGATGTCCCAAAACTAAAAGTATCATTTTCGCCGATGCAATACTTTGTGACTATTCAACAAGTTGCGTCAGCCGAACCTCTTGTCATAACAATCAGATGACTAATGAACTGGCTCGGGAGTCTATCATTTCCCTTTGCACTCATGTGTCCAAAGGAGCTTGTTTGTGTACAATAAACATGTGTTCTTTATAACGGTCATCGCGGTGGAACTTTTTGCCACAGAGAGGACATGTCTTGAACTTGCTCGGGTCGTGTATCCGTTTGTGTCGCCAGAGACCATTGTGATGGTGGTACGATTTGCCGCATATGTCACAAGCAAACGCCTTCCTTCCTTGTTCTGGTAATGAACGAGTAAATGTCTGCAAAATATGAAGAAAATTGTTGACCAATGAGCCCCAAGTAAAGCCTCAGTTGATTGCATGGTCAGGTAGGCCTAACATCCAATTTCAAGTCAAGTAGCATCGACCTCTTGCCATAGATGAGCAGGAATTGTGAGGATCATATGCTGCAGGACCACTGCAGGTACTCTCCCAAGAATTTTGAGGAGACACCAGAGCTACCCTTACACCAGAAGAGAGGCATGAAGAGGTCAAGTAGAGAGACTGGACTTATTCCATAGGAGCCTGTCCTCTGAACTGTCCATGAGTAAGAAACACATGCTCCTTGAGTGAGTCCCCGCGGTGGAATTTTTTCCCGCATATCGGGCACAGCTTGATTTTGGTTGGGTCGTGTATTCGTCGATGTCGAGTGAGGTTATTGCTATGCTGGTATACTTTTCCACATATGTTACAGCGAAAGGGACCATTGAGCCTCTTGCCCTGCGGTATCAAAGAGGATGGAAAGGTCTGCAAATATAAAGGAAAGTTTCTTGTGAAATCTTTATTCATTTAATTTTTTATCATTCATTACATGTCCAACTTGCTTGGTCTTGAAGGTCACTTTGTCAGTCTTTACTCTGCATTCATAATACTGAAACTAATCAACAAGAGAGAAGTACGAAATATGTCCTAGTGTCACAGTGTTTTGAGCATGTTGGATATCCCACTCCAAGTTGGGACTAAAGTCCAGCCTAGCTCAGGTCAGTATGTTCAGTGCCCAGTGGGTTGGTGGCGTCTGAAGCTATGTCCTTCCGCTGGGTCAACCGATTAAGTGGCCTCCAAATTGCTTGTGTACTAAGAACATGTGCTGTTTATATTTATCTTCCCGATGGAACAACTTCCCACAGATTGGGCATGGCTTCATTCTGCTTGGATCATGTATGCGTCTATGGCGGGTCAAATTGCTGCTATTCTGGTAACCTTTACCACAGATGCCACAACAAAATGGAGCTTTTCTGCCCAGGTCAGCAGCCCAAGGAGGGATTGTCTGCAAAAATATAAAGAAAACCTTCCTAGATTTTGTGATAATCAACCTCAATTGCTGCTACTATGAATTCATTCAAAGAAAACAGAATCGTGCATGCTGCATCTGAAGTGGACAACACTGGAAGTCAACTGAATCACATCACAGCTCCTGACCTAAGTTTTTTATTATGTACATGTAATTGAAGGTTTTTCTCATGCTTGGGATTTCAGTACCATGAATTGTTTATTTAGCAAGGTATCCCATGACATGCACATCACCAGAAAGCTCAAGTTTATGTGTCATCATCATATGCTCCTTGAACGAGTCTTCACGATAGAATGTTTTCTGACATATGGGGCAGGGCTTCTGTTGGCTCGGATCGTGCTTTTTCTTATGGCGGACGAGACTACTGTTGTTCTGGTAGCTATTGCCGCAAATATCACAAGGGTACAGAGTTCTATCTAAAGGTGGCGCCACTGGGCTGTTGCCAATCCAAAGAGGACGAAAAGTCTGCAAAAATACAAAGAAAACTTTGAACTTTGACTGTTAGGTTTTATTTGTGGCAACATAGCTATCAATAACCCAGTAGACTATACTCCTTTGACATCTGGATGATGTTCCTGAAAGATGCTGCAATAAATGCAACCAACTACAGGAAAATAGGTATTTAGGGCTGTAAGAGAGACCCACCATCACCAGAATCTGAATCGAAATGACATGCTTACTCCACCAAATCTACGAAGAGAACAATAGTCACATCTCAGAAGTCCATAGTTCCACAGACATTCAAGGGTTTTCAGTTTCCACAGAGTCAGACCCTCTCGGTGTTTGCTCTGATTTTGACAGACTCCTTCATCCCCTTCCCACTTTGGACCATGATCATCCTAAACGGGACCCTCTCCCCCATGGCCAAATGCCTCAACTTCAAGAGCATTCTTTTTCGTAACACCATGTGACTTTATCATGTGATGTGTGTAGCGATCTTTCCGATGGAACACCTTTCCACAAATCGGACAGTTTAGAAATTTACTCGGATCATGAACCCTCTTGTGGCGACTGAAACTCTTGGCGTTGATAAACACTTTCCCGCAAATGTTACACGGATGGCATTTTCTGGCTGAGTTTGATCCATCATTCCAGAGACACATGAAGTTCTGTAAAAATACAAGGATATGTGTCAGCCAAGTGGTACTTTTGAGCACTTTGGGAATTTCCAACACCCTGTCCCAAAACTATCAAGTTTGGAATCAGTCAAAGTTGGGCTCGAAACACTGCCATTTCCCCTTTGTCTTTCAGTATTGGGGGAGGATATTGGGGGGGGGGGGGGAAATACACTTCAGCCGAGCAGCAAAGCTTTTGTGTCAATGAAGAGTTGGATTCTATAGGAGTAAACACATTGTTATCAACTTGAATGGCAGCTAATCACCTCATCTATTCATCATGTCCATCTTCTATGAATGCCCCCCTCCCCCCCCCCCCAGCAAATAAAGAGAATAATTTCCATGGCAAGGAATGTAGCCAAGAGAAAATTAATCAACCTGAAGGAAATCCCTGCTATACAATCTGAATATTCGGACACAGTGGGGGTGGAGTAGAGATTTCAGTTGCCAGGCAACCAAAACTCCCCAAAGCAGAGTGTATCAAATAATTCAATCTCCAAAACAGTAGGGGTTGGGTTGGGTATCGCCTGATAGAAAAGGTCGATTGAAGTGATTTTTAGTTGGAATGTATACCAAGTTGGCTGAAAGGTCTTTGTCTTGATTCATGCGTGAATTGAAGTATCAAGGAATTGCAGAAGTGCTTGCTTCATAAGTGTCAATGTGTTGCTTCGATAATTCATATGACAACACATGAATCATGAGAAATGTGACTTCTGGGTAAAATCGTTCTAATTATCTCATTTCCAACTCTGCCATGCAAATTGTGGCATAGAAATGTCAAGTTGCAGGGAGTGAGTGAGTGAACCAAGCATATCTGTCTTCACAAAACCTGCAAGAGGACGCAGTGGGGAGTTGGAGGAGCGATTTGCATCACTAGGCAACCAGAACATCCTGCAGCGGATGGATGTTACATGTAGCACGGGATACCAAGAGCCAATATATGGTATATGCCGTTTCACATTAGCAATGTTGGGCATACTGGATGTCGCTGCCATCACTAATGGCCAATCTCTTTTTTAACAGGCTGTACGCCACAGGCTTAAAACGCTTTAATTCCTTGTGTTCTTGGGCTAGTCACATGACTCCAATCACTGTTTCAAAATATGCCATCTTTAATGGTCATTATTTGGCTCTATTTTACCAGGCTGTAAACCACAGATGTGTGGGACCAGCAAACACTTGGAACTTTTGTTTGAGTCCTTGGGCAAGTCAAATTACTCCAATCACTGTTACAAAACAGCTATTCCAATCAGAAGAAAAATAAAACAAAAATTTGACTAACTACCGGTACATGTATGTCACTACTTGTATTCATATATAGAAAAGTTCACAAAACTGACTTTGTGAAGTTGGTTACATTGAGTGCTGAATGCTACATAAGTCGAAAATCTGTGCAACATTGCAAACAATACGATTATCTAAAACAAACTTTAGTAGTATGACTGATCTCATCAATGTAAATACTCTTTCTTTTTATAATTTTTCTCACAGTTTCTTGAAGCAACAGACGCCAGGTTTGAAGTTGATGATCTACACATACAGAAACCAAAGTCTAAAATAGTCTTGTATGATGATATGATAAAAGTCATATGCCGTTGGCATCATAACACAACAACTTGATACTATTTTTCTTAGAATTGAACCTGATCCAAAACTGAAGAGGGTGTCCTGCTAATAGAGGTCTCTACTAAGGAAGGTGTCACTGTGCTGTAAATTTTTTCTCTTTATTGAGTTTGAATCATAAAATAGGCTTGGTTTCTTCATAGGTTAGTTTCTTCGCCGACCGATTCTGACCGACGACGAAACTGTCTTGGTTTAAAATTGCAGCGCTCTTCTCCGGCGACAGTTTGTTAAAATCTTCGCTATGTCGCTTCAAATGAGCGCGTAACTTATCCGCACGCGACAGAGCCTTTCCGCATATGTGACAGATGAATGGGCGGACCCCAGTATGGATTGGCATGTGACGAGCCAGACTAGTTTTCCGGGTAAAGTGTTTACCACAGTCATCACACTGGAAACGAGGTATGAATAGAGTTTTGCGGGCATGGCTGCCCCTCTCGGGTGATTTCTGCATCCATGACTGCAAGAGAGAATGACAGCTATGAATTGGCATGGAGTGTATTGCTTAGTTTTATAATCCACGCACCCTCACACCCAGCACAAGGCAGCATTAATCCTGAAACAACAACCAACCATTGTTTGAAATGCCTGTTCCACCACCAAACTAAACTTGATACAAATGCAAAAGATTGAGTTTGGTACTTTTTTCATACCAAAAACCATTAATTTATATGATTGTCAATCACTGCTCCTCCACTATCATGTCATAGCCTTTGACAAGACCTCTACAGTTGAGATACCAAACAATTACACATAAAGCAAACTTGTTCTTCACAGTTCAACCTTCTACACTAAATCAACAAGAACAGCATTCTCAACAATATAAGGTGCCCATTCCACAAACACAGCTAGGCCACAATGAAGCTCATTTTATAAATAGGGATGGATGCCCACTGTGAAATGACATTTTCAGCAGAACCCCCCACCAATCCTTGACTGGGTCATAAGCTGTATTTCACCAGGGGCAAGTTCCATTCAGATTGTAAGAGTTCATTTTAACTCTGATTTTCTTTCTCACTTATCTGTATTGGAATCTAGTACATCACTACTAATTGTGCACAACTCAATTTGATCATAGCCAAAGGGAAGTCTCATAGTTTTATCATTTATGTCCTCCCATAACACAATGGCGTTATGCACTGTGACCAGTTCTACACAATACCACTGCACTGTTTTTTGTCCACAATATAAACTCAATCCATTATATTTCTATTAGATCCTCCTGCTGGGTCTTTTTATCAAGCACACAAGTCCATACTTGATAAATAGCGCAAGATTACCAAGTACAAATCTGAAGATACTCGAACAGTCCTTTTTACTGGAATAGTCAAAAGATTTGAAATGGTACTGATTGCGTTACATCTCTATTCACATTCAGACAATAATGCTCTCAGTAGCACAAACTCTCAACCACGCAAGGTCACTTCCTTTGAAAACATGCTTCCAAGGAAACTGAACAAAGCCCTGAAGCAGATGAACAGTCTGGGGGAGTTTTTAGCTCCAGGGCCAGTTCTTTCATTGCTGCACCTCCCCAGTCTGGGAGAATGGTTGCTGCTCGCAGGGTTGACCGATTGTCGAGTTTCTATTCACATCTGGGGACACCGTCTGTGGAAATGCAGGACTCATCAAACTGGCCTGCTGGTACTTGGGCATCATCTGCTGCATCCCCGCAAGAGAATATGACAAGGGTGTCTGCTGCTCGTTACGGTGCGTGGGATTTGCATTCATATCCTGCATCTCATTTCCCGGGAAGATCGCGTTCATGGGCTGGCCTCCAGCTTGCCTGTACTTGGTAGCCATGGTACTATCAACTGGGGATGAGCATGTGATCTTATCCTGGGGGAGAGGCTCACTTTGAGGAAAGGCACCGCCCATTATTTGAGCTGCAGCCTGGTGATATTTCGTTGTCATTGACTGCACATCTGCAAGTGAGAACTCAGCAGACATATCTGGTTCACTCTCGGGGGAGGAATCGGAACTCATTGACTGCAATTTATCAACCATGGATGGTGGGAACAGGCCTACTGCACTCATCATTTCAGCTCCTGCTTGGTGATATTTGGTAGCCAAGGAGCCATGAGATTCAGACATCTTCCCAGTGTTATTCTGCAGTTTATTTTGTTGAAACATCTGTGCAGCTGCTAGGTGGTATTTTGTGGCCAGAGAGGCATCTGCCTTTAGGCTGGGGCTCTCAATCCCACCCAGTGGTTTGCTTATACTTGGTTGAAACAGAGGCGGCATGTCAGAAGCCCCCTGGTGATATTTCGTTGCTAGAGGTCGCATCTCAGCCTGTGAATACGCAAGTGTATCTCTGCTATCAGACGGCGAGTGGGAGGAGGTATTGTCTATTAGTCCAGAGCCAGGTGGTGAAAATGCTGAGCCCATGAGTTGAGCCCCAGCCTGGTGATACTTGGTTAAAATCCTTTGAAACTCTGGGGACTGGTTTTGCTTGATGATTGAGGCAGCACTTGCCATGCTGGTGGGAGATGTTTGTTCATTGGGCACACCAGGGGTAATGCTTCCCTCCTTTTGGGGTGATTCATTACTCATTTTATCTTTCATGTTCTGAGCCAGGCTTAGCAGTGCATTATTTGCAGGCTGACTGGTTGAACTTTTTGTAGTGCTATGTTGGTGTACAAACAGACTTGAATGCATTGATGTGATATGTCGGGTTAGCGCATCCGACCTCAGATACGAGGCATGACATAGCCCACATTTATACGGCCTCTCCTCGCTGTGTTTTACAAGATGCCTCGTCAGTTCGTCCTTGCGAGTGAAAGACTTGTCACAACTAGGACAAGAGAATGGTCGTACTCCGATATGGATCAACGAGTGCCGTCGCAACTTATCCAAACGGGCAAAAGACTTCCCACAGACTTCACAAACATGTGGTCGTTCTCCTGTGTGAATCAAACTATGACGTTTTAGACGGTACGGCCTCTTGAACGTCTGACCACAGACTTGACATGAGAATGTTGGACCTGCTTTTAGATCCGTGTTGGGCTGAGGAGGGATGAGGCCCTGGGCAAGCTTCTGAGGTGAAAACTTGCCATACATCATACTCTTGAATGGATTCAATCCTTGACTGTACCAAAACGCACTCTGTAAGATAGAGAAGGAGATGCCCGTAAGTCGTAACAAGCGACATGATGCATTTCATTGGTTAGTCACAAGTCGTATTCACGGTTCTAGTCTACAGGTGCAGTTAGGTTTGGTGCAGCAATTATAAAATCAATGTGGCAGACACATCTGACACCAACACCTGTCACTTCAGCCCAAACTATACTTGGTCAGCTATAGAAAATATTTCAACATAATTTGACGTCCTTCTGAAATCTAAACAAATAACACACCGGCATCGATCAATTATTGCCCGCCCCCCCCCCCGCCATCAATCAAACAGTGAACTCAAAGGACAGAAATCTTCAATTGTCTTTAACAATTTTTACATCTTTATTTAAATTATTTCACGTTCAAGCACTGACAATTACAAATATTCTATATCAATCAACATTTCTATATCAATCAACATACAACTTTCGACATCTCATTACGCTATGCCGACTTCCTTAGCACGGACCACACTGATATGAGCCCTCAAATTGTCAAGCCTCGTAAACTTCTTATCACAATATTTACAATCCACGAGTGGGCGCTCTTGTTTGTGGGTGTTGAAATGCCGCCTCAATGTGAAACGATTAACAAATTCAGCCCCACAAATGTCGCAAATCAATGATTTCTTCCTTGCTTTTCTTGTTGACAATAACAATCGATCGAGTTGAGCTCCCTGTTGCTTGACTGCAGGATTTGGTCCAAGTTGATTAAATAGAGCAACTGGCTTAGTCCTGCTGACATGCATGGATTTAAAACTGACATCCTTTGGCCACAGAGAGGCGGTTCGATGTGGTGGTGACAAATGCACTTGGCGGTCTTCGTTTTGATCAAATATCCTCAAATCTGCCTCCATCTGGAACGAAGAGTGATAACTCTCTTGTCAAATTGTCATGTTATGTTAAAGGCGTTAAAATTGTTCACAGCATAACTCAGATTAGCTTCCAGTAACAGTGAGCCTGAAACATGAAACCATGACTGAGAGAGACCACCACCATAATTAAACAGTCAATATGGATCCTAGGATATCGTGGATAGGTAACTGCTATACAGTTTTTATCATCTTTACCGACTATAACCCCATATTTGAACGGAACAAAACAGAAACATAATAGTGTTTGGTGCTTGAACAACATTTTTTCAGTTCCGAGTTTGGAATGTGTAATAAGGCGTAAGAATAGATCCATCTTATTTATTGATATATGCCAAGACACATGACTCTGGCACCCCATGTAAATAATTCTCCACCGTTCAATTCATGCTCCCCAGTGATCACCCAGAATCTCCACAACACAACCAGGGGGAGATGGCCCCAATTCACCAACACAATGACAACGAAACAAAAGCCTGCAATCTTGTTGTGACACCGCCAGATATCACTCAGACCATTCTGACCAGTCACTGGGGACAACATGGAGTGTTCTGACCTTTCAATAACCTTCTATGAAGATGTGAAACATGGGAGGGGGTCGCTCATGGAAATGTGAACAATGGGGGTAGACATCAGTTGGAGGGGGCTTCTGGCAGAAGTATTGAGGACAAAGACTTAAGTCGAGGGGGAGGCGCCAAGGGAAAGTTTCAACAAATGAAGACAAAGGAATGCATCACAATCACATTGAGTTTTATAGAGTAAATTCAAAATTTATAAATACACGTACATGTACATCAGCAGTTTATTACTACAAGCTGCAGTGTACATGTAGGCTACAATGTTCCTAATCTTCAACATCCATAAGTTATCACCAATCAGATTCTTGTTAATCAAAAGTTTATCTTGAAACAGACTTTACTTAGTACAAACCTTAATGTTTAGCATAAAAGTTACTGCTAAGGTTTTTATGGATTCTATATTATACCCAATTGCACTATAGGTTTGCAGTTGTGAACAGTGGAGATGAACAGATCGCCTTGCCAATTCCTGCTGGAGCACCACAGGTGGATGTTCTTGTAGTATATCATGCAATGCATTATCATACTATGTACAAGAAAGCTACCTGGGTGAGTCACCGTGAACTAACGGTTCAGATTCTTCCACGTGCGGTGTTGAACAGCAGACAGCAAACCAGGATAGAAGTAAAATTTATGAGGTACAATCACGCGGTGTTCCCTTCGATAATAATTGACTGTTTCTCTCTTCGACATGCACCCTCATATGAAGTTTGGCATTATAACGCTGATTAAAGCGTTTATTACAAACAGGACACACATATGGTTTCTCTCCCGTGTGAATACGAATATGCCGTCGCAACGCAAAGTTAGTCGAAAACGATCCACCGCAGTGTGGACATGTTGGGCCTTTCGTTGTGTCCAGATTTAGTCCATCCCCGTCATTGACAAACTGCAAATAGTCAGATAGAGCAACCCATTATTGTTTTCATTGGTATGAATATTGGGGAATAATGCTGTCAAAATCAAGAGCTACCAGCAGGGATAGCGGCTGACCTCCATGCAAGTGAGATGGTTAATATCGCCCCACAGTTCCATCAGTCTGCAGTCAGAGTTTTCAAGATGAATCACTTTTTTCCTCAACATTTTTCAATGTTGCATCAAAATCCTGACTTGAGGAATCCTGATTATGTTGCCATACTGGAGCACCGTCTTTCCAAGTGCCGCCCTTGTTTGCAAACAATTCCAAATGATCGAGCATAATCTGACGATTTTTCTGCGCGTACATCTTCTGTCGCTGTCTCACTTCCTGCAGTTTCTGAGGGTCGTTTTTCAATCGTGCACGATGGCGCCGCTGTCTTTCTGTAGCTTGCTTCCTGCGTAGGAGCAGTCTTTCTTCGGGGGTCATGGCCGCTAGGACATCTTTGTCCAGTCGATCAGACTTACTGCGCCAGACGTGCGGTGAATGTTGATGTAATTGCCAGCCATGGGGGTTTGGGACAGCGCCAGTGACGGTGTGATCGGCCATCTGTCACATAGAAAATAAAATACTTTTAACGTCACATTTTCGATGTAGTCTGTCTTCATGCATGGAAGGAGATGGTAGGTCTCTGTTCAAGATAACACCGGTACACCAAGCGCATGATGCCTACTAGGAGATATTTACATGAATCTACATGAAGCCTTGTTTAAATGTTATATAGAAGCACCATCTATCCTTTTGCACCTTAGTTTATAAACTAGTATAACTCTCATTATCAGTCGAAGACGATTGGTCAGACCAACCAAGTTGCTATAAACACAATCGCTGGAAAAAATCTGTAAACCCTGGAGATTTTTAACCAACAAAGTGCGTCCTCGCATTCAATGATTCATACGATTCCATGTACTTTTCAAATCACTTAAGACGGAACCCAAACTGTTTCCCCCAAAGCGGATCATGCTGCTGATCCTGGATTGTCCAAGACGCACATGTAGTATTCACCCATGGCATTTCAGAGACCCCCCCCCCCCCGCCAAGCCTAAGCTGCCCAAATATGTACAGCACAGCAGGCACAACTAGAGGATTTTTATCGATAAGTGTGAATGAGAATTCTGAAATACAGTCAGTCAGTAGAGCTGTCTTTTAGAAAATATTATAATAAGCATAAGCAAGGTCAAATTTGGAAACCGGAAACGAAGTTGGGACCAAAGCTGTGTGGGGTAGTTGTCTTCTGGTCAGGAGTGTCTGAAAAGGGAGGTCCCACTTTCGATAACACATATAAGAATGCAAATGTGATCCAACAGTAATTTTCAAACGGCTTCTAAATTTTGAGAGAAATGAGTCATCCGTTGATTGTAACAGGTCAGCAGCTTGATAAGTAAATTGGTGGCACACATTCCAATCGTCATGTGATGTGCGAAGTCCATCTATTTAGATGGAAGCAGTTGAAAACATTCCAATTTTGCATGCCATACCAATAATAATATGTAGGACCTGCATGATGAAATGGAAGACAGAGTTTGGAATGCAACAGAGCAATATCGCTAGACATCTGCCGGCATTCCTTTATTCTACCAGACATCATAAGCAATGAGGCTTGGTTGAGTTTATGACTACACTGTGTCCCATTACGCCATGCATATCATCTATACTGATCCTCTAAATTGGTGTGGCCTGAGACAAAGAATGGAATACATCTCATAACAAACAAGTTGCTTGTCCATTGTCAAGTGCGGCAGGTATTTTTAAAACAGAATAATGCACAAGATGTCTTCGATATTTGTGGGGTAAAAGTGGTTCCATCATACATTGAAGCCCAGTACAATTATAGCCTCTGTGTGCAATATTGTGTACTGCAAGCTGTTTTCAACACTGGATCGGGCACAATTGTACTGGAGCTATAATTGTTCCACTTTACCTTACTTACAGTTGAAGGCCAAATTGGCTACACAATCACAGCAGAGAATGAAGAATTTGAGAAATATTCCATTCAAAATCAGAGTGTCGAAGGTGGATGGAACTCCTCTACATGCTACCTTTTCCCTACAGTTGGGACACCACATTTCATAGTGTAGCTATAGTGTAGCTTCCAAGAGACAAGGTCATTTTATTTAGTTTCGAGCACAGTTTGATCTCGGTCTCCTGGAAGACTGGGTGGCCAACTGTCTCCACTTAAAAAGCTTTTTTACACAGCAAAAATGTGGTGTCCCTTAATTGTTAGAAATAGAATTAGATTCTACTGTCTTAAAAGGGAGAAGTTACATCCACTCACTAAGTTTAATACAAATCTTCAGGGTGACACTGTAAGTCGTCGTCGTACCAGAGACATGTAGTATCACAGAATGGCTTGCTGAGACCATCACAGACCAGCCAATTCATGCGAAGGCTACAGTACAGTAGAGAGTACTTCCAGACGTTCTAACATTGCCTCCATGAGAAACACCAACACAAACAGACACCAAAGTTTGGAGCACAGATTTTTTATCATTATCTTGATGATGGCCGCCCTGTGAAATCAGGTTACCGCCAAGTGACATTTCGACGTAAGTAAGAGGGGTAAGTAAGTTATAAACTGCCATAATTAAGTACATTGTAAGTTACCTAGTCCAAACTTTGGTCTCGATACAACATTGATAATCACGGAGTGGATATTCCATAAGTATAGCTGCAATGCCTGAATACAACTGCTCATGTAGCTTGCTGAATAAGCGCTAGACTAATGTATGAAGGTACAACTGCCAGAAATCTCAAGTTTAAAATTTCAAAAGCTTTGCCAGTTATGTACATGTAGAATGTTACCATGCACACAAGGGTACAACATTACTATTACATGATCCAAACAATCCTAATTGCACAAACTGTTGTCAGCTCAACAGGATACATAAGTTAGTAGAGATAAACAATGCAGCTAAACTTACAAGCATATCAACAACCGTGACTATCCTTCTGAGCATTCAGTCACGACAATCATGAAATGCATCATACATGACACACCCTTGCTAAACTGAGATTGGTTCCGTGCAAAACATTCTGCTTCTTTACCCGACGATAATTCAGTGATAAAACACAACAATTGGATACATTTTTGTCACAAAATGGTTAGATTGGACCAGTCAGTCATCTGCTAGTTAAGTTTTACCACAATGAACTGGTACCAGGTATGCTTGTGATTGTCGGTACGTCACGCTGGTTTTAAACATCGCCGGACTCCGATGCTAAATTCAATCCAAAGAGTTAAATGATCAGCACTTGTGATGACAATGTGTCACTTAGCATGAAATTGTTTCATTTCAATTTCTACCCAGTTTAGCAAGAGACCATTCCATGTGTTGGCAAATGAATTCTCAGGAAATGAAAGAGAGGAGACAAAAGGACACCCACCTGAGATGAATCCATTCCTAAAGACTGACTGCTGTCATCGAACGACTCGGACGACAGCGGACCTGATAATGACACTAGCACCGAATCACTCGCCTCAGTTTTAAATGCAGCAGATTCTTTAGAATTGTCCGCAGACAAGGCACTAAAAACGTCACTTTCGTTCTGTTCAGGTTGTCTCGATAAGGCGCTACTAGACGTAGTAGAAGTCCAGCTTGGCTGCGTATTTTGCGCACCAAACGTATTAGAGGCATGCGATAAAGCATCAGCTTGAGATTTCGTCGCAGATGCCATGGAAAAGTTTGATTTTCTTTGGTACGGATGATATTGAGAATGAGATGGAGTACTGGTAGTGCCACTTGGTAAAAGTCTTGAATGCGTCTTAGTGGAATGTATAAAACCAGATTCGTTTGATTTCGTCACATTTGGCATGTTGAATTCATCTGTTGCATCACATGACAGGTCCAACATCGGTGGGGAGTCGGGAATATTTATCACATCGGTTCTCTGAAACGTACAAAGAATAGGGGAATATGAAACTCAGAAATTATCTAAACAGTAGTAAGACTAAAGATAATGTGATGAAAGCATGCCAAAATGTCCAGTGTTTCAAGCAGGGCACAACACCCTGCCTAATAGCGGCTTCTGCGGCTCATGGATTAACAAGGTGTATTACATGTACATACATGCAGTCACAGTAAAACAAAGCTACATGTATAGTACTTCTCTAAATGTCCTTACCTGGTTTTGTTTTGAAATTGATAATAACGTCTTTTTTGTCTCGTCGTGGGCATTTTTTTCTAAATTCAGTTTATGTTTCAGTGTATTCACATCCGCAGTCAAGTCCGAGACCTCTTTTAGCATTTGCGCCTGCAACTTTTCCAAGAGAGTGTCCTTCACTCTTAGCTCTTCATCCTTACTCGTCAATTCAAATCTCAACCTATCAACTTCGTTACGAGTCTTTATCAATTTTTCTTGATTTTCTAAAACTTCAGTCCGACATTGTGTCAGCAGTTCTGAATTATTCCGCATCTCTGTTTGAAGTCGATTCATGGCTTCTTCACTGTTCAATAAATCAGCTCTATATTTTGCTAATTCTAAGTCCTTCGCTTGCAGCTCTCCTTGAAGATTGGTCACCTCACGTGTATCATTGTCCGATGTTGATTTTAGCATTGATTGCTTCGACTCCAGCTGTTGTTCTAAGACTTCGATTTCGTTTTCCTTGACCATAAGATCTGCTTGGTATTTCGACAGCAGACTGAAGAGGTCTGACCATACTTTCGTAAGCTGGCATCCTTTTTCATGAAGACTTGATTGGGTGATCTTTAATTCACCGCTAGAAATGCGGGACTCTGGCATTTTATGTTGTTGTATTATGTCTCCGGTTGGCATCTGATTGAAAAGATCATATCTGGAAAGAAAGAAGAGGGGAAACTTTACCACATGAAATCGTAGAGGGAATGAGTTTACAATCCGCAACCATGGCGCAAAAAAGACTTCATCAATTGTCTTTGTTAGCTAAGAGTGGGGGGGGCCAGGGGATTGGCAGGGGGGCCAGGGGATGCGGCGGGGGAGGGGGCTGGGGATGGGCCAGGGGATGGGCAGGGGGGCCAGAGGATGCGGCGGGGCAGGGGCAGGAGTTGGGGCGGGGATGGGGGTGGGGGTGGGGGGCAGGGGATGGGGCCGGGGATGCGGCCGGGGGCCAGGGGATGCGGCGGGGGGGGGGGGGGGCGGGGGGCGACGTAGCCCAATACATAAGACAAAGAGTAAAAAAGACTGGCCGGGTAGGGGACTTCGTAACCAGCAATCTACTATGAAAAAGTTGGCTGTCCCTTGGCCACCACACCACAGGCTAAAAAGCCTCTTTATTGCAGAAAAGTATATGTATAATAACAGTGTATTGTATCACAAAATTCACTTTACAGGGTGGCCTAGAATTATTTTCCCTTGCACAATAGAATTCCATTGTGAATCCATTGTGTGAGGGGAACTAATTCTTGGCCACCCTGTAGTGTACTGTCTGTCTACAGGGTGTACCATCAAAATATTAATTCAATTAAACACCCATACATTTAGTCGTGTCATTTACCAACGTTTAAAAACAGCTCTACTTTACGTGTATTGCAAATATTTTGTACTAATCATGACATTCACCTTTCTAAATTCCAACTATGATGTAACTATGTGTAGGAAGGGTCAACAAATCGGCCAAAACGAGAAAATGAAAACAAAGACGGAAGGTTCCGACACCGATGTAATGAAGTCCTAAGTGACGCTAATTGAATTTTCATCCGTAAGGGTGTTCGGACCTGTGTTCGGTTACGCTGGAAAGGTAGCGGTTGTTAACAGAGAACGACGATCACAATCAATGTGCCATTTCCGGGTTTTATAAATTTTGAGTATTCTTAGCAGAATATCAATCATATAACGAAATGTATGTGGTTGATTTTAAATTCATCGGCTACAATCTCGTTATTAGTGTTTGAAGAGGCCACATACTCTTTTTGGTAGTATTTTGAGGTTGGATATACTAAAATTAGGAGCCATTTGTAAACCTTTTGATGCATCTTTGGTCAGTTTCTCATCAATCTGGTTGTAAACTTTAATCCCTCCTGCCAATGACTTGGCTATTCTTGTGAACTAGTGTCTTTTTCTGTTTAAACATGATTTTTATACAAAATGTCCTGATTCATCCATTTCAGAGACTCGCCTGATTCTGCATTAATACCTCAAGAAGTACTTGGCATCATGATGGAACAGGCTACCTTCAGGCAGGATGATGACCTCAGATTCCTTCAGGATGACCTCCGGAATCGAGGCAATGGCTTGAGCAAGGCTTGGGCCGACTTGTTTTCCTTGCTTACTACCTATCAAGCTCGCCTGATGGTCAAAGAGAACCAGCTGGACATATCGGAGAAACAAATTCAATCGAAAAGAAAGCAATTGGCAATGTTAAAGGATGGTGTACCTCTTCCGTCTTCTTATGAAAGACTTCAGGACCAGTGCGAAATCAAGGATCAGCTTCTATCGAAGTGTGAGACAGAGTTGCTAAATGCCACTCAAATGCTTCAGAGTGTACAAGCCGAACTTAGTAGTCAAGCTGAACATCTAGAAAAAGTGACCTCAGAAAAACTTGAAAAGGAGGACATGATTTTGCAGTATCAAAATAGAATCGCCCGACTTGAATCTGATCTCCAAGTCAAAGAAGAAGAGAGTGAAATCAAAGATAGACTTATTCAAAAATTACAAGCTGAGAATCTGAGTGAATCATCAAATATGGCTGATGCAAACACTGGGGCAGCAAGATTGAAGGAATTATTTGATATGCAGACAAAGACATTGGATGATGAGAGGGACGCCCATAAAGAAACAAGGCGCAAGCTTCAGATTCATCAGGTAAGCTTCCCGATTCTATGCTGCTACATGCGTATAATAGTGCTTACGACAACAACTCAAATGACGAAGTGCTATTAAGAGAACGAAGTTGTTGCGAATTCAAATTGTCTTTCAGCCGATCAGGAACTATTGCACTGAAATTTGATTGGCACTGTGGCCTTTACAAATCACTAGCAGTATGAATATGAGGAACTCTTCCTCAGACAATGCTTGAAATCATTACTTCAGTGTTTACCTATATAGCTAGCACTATTTGTTGTTTCAGCGATATGGTTCAGTGACCTCTGCCAAAATGCAAGTGCCCTTGTTCCATTCTGTTGGAGCACCAGAAATGGCGACATCAACTTCTGACTACCAATACACTGGGTTCACATCACTAAATGAGCCAACCAGCAATCAGGCAGTTTGTCGGAAAGTACAAGATCAGCATGATAGTAATACAGAAAGAACTCAATCACTCGATGCAAAACTTGACAAGGCCATGGCCTTGTACAATGAGTCCTACTCGATCACTAAAAATCAAGACTGGAGACCCCAGACTTCGACACCGCAGCATACCCGTAAATATCCGGACCCAAGTCAACTAAACTGTGACGGAAACCCTGCGATTTGTGGACAAGATGCCATTACTGCAGCACTCCAGATGCCTGTGCCAGTTTCAGATCCAGTACCAAGTACGTCTTTATTGCGGATAGCTGCAGAGGAAGCTGGACAACAATCCGAGGCTCTCAGAACACGCGTAAGTGAAGCTTATCCTAAATATTGTGGGTCATGCTTTCAATGAATGCAGTCATACTCGGTTATGTGGAACGGATGAATGTTGTGATACTTTCTTACCATTTTAAATTTCCATCGCATTCAGCCAAGCTGCTTTAATACTACTGCAAAATGTGTTTCCGAGTTAGTGAAAGGAATGATCTAAAATCAAACTGTCTGGGATGATCTCTTCTCTGAAGCACTTAAATTTGTTTTAGCTGTTGTTGCTCGACTTGGACGGTTTCTTTACTCTTATTCATGTAAATGCCTTTTTGTGCGAACTGCTCTCTGTTGTTTAAACCTGGGATTATTGTTTTTTCAGAATAAGGGTCCGAGAGGTTTGAACAATGCATACGATTTAGCAACATTGGAAATTGCCATGACGAAAGTGAAAACAGGTGAAATGTCACTTCGGAAGGCTGCAAAAATTTATAACGTACCTAAAACAACACTGGGTACATATGTCAAGGAGTTGAAGAAACCGGGAGGACGTCATGGTCGAGGTGGATGTATATCTTTGGAGGACGAGCGTGAGGTCATCAAACTGAGCCTTGAGTACACTGAAAAAGGACTGAAGTTTGGCAGGAAGGAATTGTTAAATTTATTGGCACAATACTTCGATTCGAAGCAGATGCCGAATCCTTTCAAGTGTGGGTTACCTGGTAAAGACTGGTGGTTGAACGTGCGCAAAAGACACCCAGATTTGATCAAGATAAAATCGAAAGCGCCGAACAAGAGTCTTGCTGTTAAAATGCAATACGTGAATGAGTCGAACACAAGTGCCAGTGAACTTAATACAGTAAAGGATGAATTTGACTTGAGTGTCTCGATGAATGAGAGTAGAAATTCTGTAGGTTTTGGTTTGGATGTTTTACAGATGGCAGCTAGGACGGGGGTGGGTAACTCTGGATTGTCTTCACAAGGGATTTATGGCCCACTCATGAACTCAAACATGGATGAATGATGTATGGACTACTTTGATGACAATCTTTACAGGTTGGGCTGCATGTTTACGACCAGTGCCAGATAGTACAATGGTTGCTTCAAGACATTTTATCCTGGCGTGGTAAGAGACTCCAATCACCAATAAAATGAGGTTTGAGTGTAGTTAGTCTGATGTTCAGTCCTTGATCAGTACCATGTGCACATATAACTGGTTGTCATTGTGCATCAGCCTTATGCATTGTGACATCACCAATCTTCTAATTTTATACCTGAATGTTCATGCCACTGTCAAATGTTTGATCACAATCAAATAAATAATCATTCATAGGATATTTATAAATCATCTTGTTTTTTTCCCTATTTTGGTTGAGAGGGCTAAAAATGTCCAATACAAGAGTGCAAGAGTTCTCCTGGTGACTGTTGGATAGAAAGTGCTTCAGGCAGAAGATTATACCAGACCTGCTCAGAAAACATTTTTACGTGAATGGTTTGGGCATGAACTCGCCCAAGTTTCATTTCTGCCATTTGATTGTTCCAAACCAAGGGCTATTCTAGTGACAGCTGATGGCCAATGACAGGATGAGTGATCTCTCGGATTCATCCAAGTACACTGGAACCTCCCTTAGCAAACACCTCTCAAGGACTCAAAAGTTGATTGAATTCATTCCATTATACTTCTCTAATCAGCAAACTTTTCCAATAAGGACACTACTTGCAAGTCTTAAGGGTGCCCTTAATAGAGAGGCCCTACTGTACATTTAGCCAGGCGAACTGAGAGATGTCACAACCAACTAATTTTGTCCACTTCTTGGATGAATCCCTGAAGTTTCCTGATTAGAGAAGTAGTAGAGAGGATCTACTGCACATTTAGCCTGGCGAACTGAAAGATGTCACAACCAACCACTTTTGTTCACTTCTTGGATGAATCCCTGAAGTTTCCTGATTAGAGAAGTAGTAGAGAGGATCTACTGCACTTTTAGCCTGGCGAACTGAAAGATGTCACAACCAACCACTTTTGTTCACTTCTTGGATGAATACCTGAAGTTTCCTGATCAGAGAAGTAATAGAGAGGATCTAATGTACATTTAGCCTGGCGAACCGAGAAATGTCACAACCAACAAATTTTGTCCACTTCTTGGATGAATCCTTGAAGTTTCCTGATCAGAGAAGTAATAGAGAGG